>NC_035433.2:111933992-112233992 GCF_002127325.2 Helianthus annuus | reverse complement strand
CCCTAACGGTTAGATTAGCAGCTTCATTTAATGTTCCGGCTGGAGAAGTACAATGCCAGCCAAGATGCTCTTCACATCGGACATTAAATGCTTCCTGCCCTTTCTGAATCCTCGTTTCCCGCTTATATTCATAAGAAGGAAACCTTAATGGGGAAGTAAGGTTATCTTTGGGCCTTATCTGTTGGGCTTGTGTGGTGTCAGCCCAAGTCGGGTAAATGGAGCAATCCATTGGCCCGTCGTCAGGTGGTTAACCGTGTATTTAGCTTAGCTAAAAATAGCCTAATTTTTTAACATATAATAAATTGTTATTGCATATTTGTATATATTCGTATATTATATAGTATTAAAAAATACATATAATCTATAATATTCATACCAATTATTATCGAATATTTAAATAAAGTGATATGATACATTCCATAAATTTAAATTAAGATTCAACCAAAGCCACAAAACCATATGAAAAACCCATAAATACTAAAAATCTACAGTAAAAACATCAAATATTAAAAATACGGTGAAAAGTTCTAAATCCAACAAAGATTTATTACATATCGGTTCGGTTCGGTTATGGTGCGTATGGAAAAAATGATAATCATAACCGACCCGCTACTTTCGGTTTTCAAAAAAACCATTAACCGATCCACCGGTTTTTTATTTGGTTTGGTTTTTCGGTTCGGTTTCATCGGTTAATTCGGTTACAGTTCGGTTAATTTGGTTTTTGCACACCCCTACCCAGCCGTACCCACTTTCTTACTAATTCTTTTCCTATTTCTCAAAAACCATCTCAATTGTCGCTTACTGCCGTTGGCTTCATGGTTTTTTTTTTTGAAAAGTAAATTTCATTAGGAAACAAGCTAAAACTTCAAACCAAGGCGGCAACAAAACAACAAAGAAAAGAAACTACATAATAACAAATTTACATCAATCTTCCCAATCTATCACGGTATTTTTCAATCTACTTTTTAACCATAAAAAACCCATCTTCTTTATCTCACATAGAATCCCTTCGATCTTGGTAGCTTTGTTATTGAACTTAGCCTCATTTCTCGCCCTCCAAATACTCCAGTATCTGATCCTTATTATCCCTTTGACGATCTCTTTTTTCTGCCCCTTTATTCCGATGTGATTATGCGCTTCTAATAGGTATTTGAAAGATAAAACGAACAAGTTTGGGATTTTACACCATCTATTTATGAGAGACCACAGAACCGAGGCGTTGTAGCATGAAGTAAAAATATGTTCTACTGTCTCGTTATTATTACCGCACAACACACTTGTAGAGTTACCCATGTTTATATTCCGCCTTGTTAACGCATCTAAACTCGCAAATTTACCCATTTCGGCCCTCCAAATAAAGACGTTGCATTTAATTCAAAGCCATTTACACATTCCGGAACATAAACATCTGATGTGATTTTGTTTTTATCTAGCAGCCTTTTGATAGCTCCCACACTAAATTCTTTTTCCGTTGCCCCGATCTACGTCCAACTGTCTTTGTTTCCTTTTAAACCGAATGAGTATAACCTGCTGCACAGCGCTATCAACTCATCAGTGTGACAACCCGCAACTTTAGGTTACTACCTTAACCTAACCACAATTAATTTAATCATACATTCACAGCATTGCAATTAACTAGAGTAGTTAAATGAGTCTACGTTGGTAATTCGGGGAATTACCAGAACACACATGAACAACTATAAATGGACGGTTTATATGAAATTTGTACATTACTTGACAATACATGAATTATGTGTTTAAATGTGAATTACATGGAATATGTGGGGTTTTGTGTACAAGCTATAATATTAGGGGGTGTTTAGATTTAATTGTGAAATTCTAATAAACTAATCAAAACCCTAATCTCATCACACAACTTCACTACGACAGTTGTTTTCTTCAACTATTTCCTCTGATCTTTTGGCTATTCAAGATCCACTCAAATAATCAATCTTGATCTCTTCATTTCTCTTAGAATCATCCCTACATTAATCTAAGGTAAGTGTTAGGGGTGCAAACGAGCCGAGCTACTCGAGCTCGGCTTGAAAAAAAGCTCGAACGAGTCGAGTTTAAACGAGCTCGAGCTCGAGTCCGAGCCTAAAAAACAAGCTCGTTTAGTAAACGAGCCCGAGCCTGAGCTTCGCTTATCGAGCTCGAGCCGGCTCGCGAGCCTAAATGAGCTTTCTATTTATATATTTTTTATTAATATATTAAACATCTATTTATATAATAATAACTACCATTTATATAAATATAAAAAAATAACTTAATTATATGTATAACAATAATAATAATAATGATAATTAATATAAATTAATTTATAAATACTAAACGAGTCGAGCCCGAGCCGAGCTCGAGCTTGAAAAATTACCTTCAAGCCGAGCTCGATCTTTAGAAATAAAGCTCGAATCGAGCCGAGCTCGAGCTCGAGCTTTCATATGTTAAACGAGCTCGAGCTCGAGCTCGGCTCGGCTCGGCTCGTTTGCACCCCTAGTAAGTGTCCATGCTTTTTGATTGTTAATCTTGTTCTTGTGATTTCAATGTGAAACCCTAGATATCCAAACAATCTGTGTTTTGTTTCAAATAAATGAATGTGTTATGATTGCGAAACGAATAGGTATGATTGGTTGATGTTAATAACATTAGGGCATGATAGAACTGTTAGATTGGTTGAATTGATACCTGATATGATTGATTTCTGTGCATTTGAGGTATTCTGTTCGTCATTACGTTGAAGAAAAAGAGATTTTTGGAAGTGTCAGACCTTGTGAAGGCACAAGGTGTCCGCATTTGAGAACTAATAGACATGTCACTTGCTAACTTTTAATGTCTACACTTGTTGTTCATTTAAAGGTCTGTACTTGTGGGAAATCTAAGAGATCCGAACTTAAATTAAATCCATCAGAACTTGTGATCTCATCCGAATTTGTTGAGCTCAATGTACGCACTTGTGCTTTTCTATATGAGTCCGCATTTAATTATACTGACCCATCCGCACTTGTGGTGTCCTAGAAGTGTCCGAACCTGTGCAAGTTGATTGTATATCAAAACGTCCGAACCTGTGCTAATTAATATGATTGAAGGAGAAATTTTAATGGACCGCACATGCATTTTTGTATGGTCCGACTTTGTGAAAGGGATATCCGAACATGTGATGATTTGCACTGTCGAGTTGATAAAAAAATGGAGCATGTGATCCAAACATTGAAGATACATATCCGAGGCCGGATATGATTCTCGAGGACGGACCGAACGACCTCATGAACGGACCTCCTGAAGACGTCCATTCGCACTCCACCGAGGACGGACGCCCGTTCAAGTGCGTCCAACCGGATGACGTCATGACAGTTGACCATTATAAATAACCCATCAAGTACAAAGCCAAGTACGATTTTCTGAACCTTCATCCTTATTTTCCCTCTCTACTTTCTCTCTCTACCAATACTTATCCTCACGCCGGAGGGTGGTCGCAGAGGGGCCCTCCCATCTCTGAGGCGAGCCTAACGGTTTTTTGTTTTGCAGGAAGATTCTCCCGCTCTCATACAAGATCCAAACCCTCGATTACAGGCTCCGGCCTAAACTCGATTATTTGGTTCTTCAATTGGCGCCATCCGATTTCACAGCTCACAGTCCTTCACTTTGGTGAATTTCTTGAGCAACAAACTGATCTATGGCGGCCTCGGGTTCTATGAATTCGGGATCCATGGCTGTTAGTATGCAAACTACAGCACCGACACGCACTATTTCCACAGTTTCAGCTCCCTTGAGCTCGGGACCAGGAACAAACTTGCCATTTATACTGATTCCTACTTCGCAAGCATCAGAGTTCAATGCGGAGTTTCTTTCCAAAAATGCAAGTCTTCTACGAAGATTAAAAGCCCAACAGGCTAGAGATGAAGAGATCCTCGGGTTACGAACCAGGCTCTTCCATGATGAAACACCGGGTTCCTCCGGACCATCTCCAGCAATGCCAGTACGAAATGAGACACAGACTGAGGTAGTCAATGATCCGGTTTCTATGACAGCCAAGTCCAAATTCAGTGCCCTTATCACGCATGCCAAGCTCCCTCCGAAGCTCAAAATGCCAACCACGGTAAAAAAATACGACGGGACCACTGATCCGGATGATCACATGTTTGACTTCGACGGGGCCGCACGAGTTGAGCAATGCCCGATGCCCGCTTGGTGTTTTATGTTCGCACAAACATTAACGGGGGCAGCACGAGTATGGTTCAACGCTCTAAATGAAGGCGAAATCAATGATTTCGAAGAGTTCAGAAGGTTGTTTCTTCAGAACTTCAGCCAGCAAAGACACTATTCCAAGGAAATCACCGAAGTACACAACATCCGAAGGAAAGATAGCGAATCTTTGGATAGTTTTATCGATCGGTTCAATCGAGAAAGTATGCAGATCTGTGGGGTCGTGGACTAGTTAAGGATCTCCGGGTTCTGTCACGGTGTCCGGAACAATCAGTTGGTTGAAAAGTAACATGAAAATCTCCCAAAGACAATGGAAGTACTTATGGAGCGAGCCAGAGCCTTCGCTCGAGGAAAAAACGCATGTAATCCTGGAAGAAAAATGGTGGTTCCGTATTTGATAAAACCCCCTCCAGAAGTAGAGGACGATCTCACCCGTACAGCAGAAAAGATCGGTCTCAACGTGGAAGAAGTTTCTGATCTCGTTTTTATAACTTATCAGATCTCTCTAAAACCCCTAGTGAGATCCTCGGTGCTGAGGGGGCAAATTTTCCAGCACCTCCAAAGCTTCGAAACCCATGGGATAAGAACTCCAAAAAGTACTGTGACTATCACCATGCGCGAGGCCACAACAGGATGATTGTTGGTCCTTAAAGCAGGAGAGAGAAAAGGCAGTTCGGTCGGGAAAATTGTCACATCTGGTGAAGGAGGTAAATGAAGGGAAATCCTCGGGAAATTCGGTAGATAATCCGAATAACCAATCAGCAATCTGCATGATCAGAAAAGTTAATAACCGGGGCATCAAGCGGACCAATCAACACATGGCCGCTTGGATGCAACAGCCAATCGCTTTCCCCCTAATTTCCCCCAGAGAAATCAAAGACGGACCTATCATAGTATCTGCGATAATAGCAGGGCACAAAGTTCGAAGAATTTACGTTGATAGCGGAAGTGCCACTGAAATCATGTACCAGCAGTGTTTCCAACAATTAGCCCCAAAAACTAAAGCAAAACTGATACAAGTCTCTATGCCATTGGTAAGTTTTTTCGGAGAGGTGGTCCAACCGATTGGGCAAATCACCTTAACAACAACGTTGGGTACCGGAAGCTCAGTCAGAACCGACAACTTGACATACTTAGTAGTCGGAGCAAGGTCCGTCCACAACGTCATACTAGGAAGACCGGGGATGTGTGATTTTGGTATTATTAGCTCTACCATTCACGTATCACTAAAGTTTCCCACCGAAGCAGGAGTAGCAACTTTACACTCTGAATCAACCATGTGCATAGCTGAAATACGACAAAGCGAGGGTAATGTGCAACTCCGACCCTCCTTACAGAGGAATGGCTATTCGCCCACATTTCTCGGAGCAAAAAATTGCCGTTGGGGCCCAGTTCCCTGAACGTACCAAAAAACGGCTGTGGAAACTCCTGTCCAGTTCACTCGATGTATTTGCTTGGCAAACCTTTGACATGGTCGGGGTTCCTCGATGTCTGGCCGAACACAAGTTAAAAGTATCACATTCAGCAAAGCCAGTAGCTCAAAGAAAAAGAAACATGGCTCCGGCTCGTCATAAAGCCATCTCCGAAGACGTACGAAAACTACTAAGCGTCGGAATTATTAGGGAAGTGCGGTACCAAACATGGGTCTCTAACCCAGTGAAGGTAACAAAGAAAGACAAAACTTGGAGAATGTGCGTTGATTTTCCCGATCTTAACAACGCATGTCCAAAATATTGTTACCCTCTATCGGAAATCGATTTAAAAATTGACTCCCTCTCCAGCTTTCGCCTTAAATGCTTCTTGGATGCATATAAGGGATATAAGCAAATACAAATGGCTTTAGAAGATGAGGACAAGACAGCGTTTGTAATAAATGAAGGCATCTTCTGTTATACTAAAATGTCGTTCGGGCTAAAAAACGCCGGAGCTACCTACCAGAGGCTGATGGACAAAGCATTCAAGGATCAGATCGGAAGAAACTTGGAAATTTACGTAGATGATCTGGTCATCAACAGCGAAGCTGAAGATAATATGATCGATGATATACTCGAAACCTTCACCCGGATTTGAAGTATCAATCTCAAATTAAACCCCAAAAAATGTTCTTTCGGTTTAGAAGAAGGGAAGTTTCTGGGTGTATGGATAACTCAATCCGGGATTCAGGCACATCTAGACAAGATTTGGGCCGTGATTTCCATGCAGCCTCCTAAAACAATGAAAGAAATCCAATCTCTAAATGGTAAATTAGTGGCTCTTCATCGCTTCATCTCCAGAGCAGCTGATCGGACCATTCCTTTCATGAACGTGTTGAAAAAACGAACCGGAAAGGGTCAGATAGAGTGGACGACGGAGGCCGATTCAGCATTCCAGGAGCTGAAAGTTTGTCTTGGGTCTTTACCCACTTTAACCGCTCCAGTCACTGGAGAAACCGTCACTGTATATCTCTCCGCTTCCCATTTTGCCATCAGTGCGGTACTTATGGTACACCGAAACCTGGCACAAATACCGGTTTACTACGTAAGCCGCATCCTAAAAGATTACGAAACTCGGTACCCAATGATAGAGAAATTAGCACTCGCATTGGTGCATGCATCCAGAAGACTCCGAAGATATTTTCAGGCTTTCAACATAGAAGTGCAAACTGACCTTCAGATACAGCAGATCCTTAGAAAGCCGGAGGTTTCCGGGCGTCTCACCAAATGGGCTATCGAACTCAGCGCTTTCGATATTACATACCGAACCAGAGGTCCGGTCAAAGGTCAAGCCATGGCAGATTTTCTTACAGAGGTACTGATCGGAGAAAGCACCAAAGAAAAGTCTCCTCTCCCAAGGGTATGGAACTTGTATACGGATGGAGCCTCCAGTAAAGAAGGATCAGGAGCAGGCTTAATTTTGATAGATCCGGAAGGAATAGAATATACTTATGCCCTGCGTTTCGAGTTTAAAACTTCAAATAATGAAGCAGAGTATGGAGCCCTTCTTGCAGGACTCCAAACCGCAGCTAAGGCTGGTGCAACCTCCGTGTTGGCTCATGTTGATTCATTGCTAGTCGCCAACTAGGTCAGTGGAGATTACGAAGCACGAGAAGAAAACATTATCCGATATCTAAGCCAAGTTAACAGATTAATCTCCTCATTTGACTCTTGCAAAATAGTCCACATACCACGAAGCAAGAACAAAAAAGCGGATGCTTTAAGCAAGCTTGCGTCCGTAGCATTTTGTCACTTGTCCAAAGAAGTACTAGTTGAAATCTTGCAAGCCCCAGCCATCCATCAATCAGAAGCCTTAATGTTAATCTCTGTGCAAGAGAAATCATGGATGACTCCGATCCTTGAGTACTTAAAAGACGGTACGCTCCTAGAAGAAAAAGCCCAAGCTCGGAAGCTGAGAGAAAAGGAACTGCGGTATCAGGTTCACGATGGGAAACTCTATCGAAAGACCTTTTTAGGTCCGCTCCTAAAGTGCCTAACTCCGGATGAAGCCAGATATGTCATAAGAGAAATTCCCTGGGGGATATGTGGCATCCACTCTGGGCCAAGAGTGGTCATAGCCAAGGCAATGAACGATGGATATTTATGGTCGGGCATGCATCAAAGTGCTGTTAGTGAATTACAAGCGTGCGAAGACTGCCAGCGGCATGCTCCCATTAGTCATCGAGCTAAAAACAACCTTGTCCCTGTAACTTCGGCATGGCCGTTTCAGAAATGGGGAATTGACATCATTGGTCCTTTCCCTGTTTCCACCGGAGGAGTAAGGTTCTTGTTGGTAGCCATTGATTACTTCACAAAGTGGATTGAAGCCAAACCCCTCCGAACTATCACCGGGGATCAAGTGTTAAGATTTGTTTGGGAAAACATAGTGTGCAGATACGGAATGCCACTTTGTATAGTAAGTGACAATGGGATACAGTTCGTAGAAAAACCATTCAAAACCTGGTGCGAAAGGATGCACATTGAACAAAATTTTGCTTCGGTTGCACATCCTCAGGCCAACGGACAGGTAGAAAGAGCCAACCTCAGCATTGTGGAGGGCATAAAAAAGCGCCTGGGTAAAGAAGGCGTCTCATGGGCAGATGAGCTACCGCACTTCCTGTGGGCTCACAGGACGATGCCAAAAACGAGTACAAGGGAGACCCCTTTCAGTTTAACATATGGTACGGAGGCAGTCATCCTCGCCGAAGTAGGCATACCTACCCCCGCATGCAGTAAAATCAAGAAGTGAACGAACAAGAACTCCGACTGAACCTCGACCTAGCTGAAGAAAGAAGGGAACTAGCGGCTATCCGGGAAGCAAAATACAAAAAAGAGCTAGAAAAGCATTACAACTCAAAGGTAAAGGAGGTTCGATTCAAGGTTGGAGATTACGTCATGTGAAGCAATGAGGCAAGTCTGGCTGAGGGAACGCGGAAAATGGCTCCGAGGTGGGAAGGCCCTTATCAAATTAAGAGTGTTGGAAAAGGAGGTGCTTATACACTCAACAGAATGGACGGAACCCCCGTCCCCCGTACATGGAATGGAGCACACCTCAGGCGATGTTTTCTTTGAAAAAACTTCATGATGTTTCAAAATAAATTTGTAATACGGAGGCTGCGTCCCACGTCATTTTCATTTTCCTTGTAATGCGGATGGTTCTACCCGCACAAACAATTTTCTGTTACCAAGAACTGCGGAGGGCTTTTACCTGCAGATTGTTTTAAATGTTCTTACCCTAAAATGAATTGAAATGGAGAACACACTCCGGACTGATCAAATAGAATGCTCAAAATTTCTATCATTAAACAAAGTTGCAACACACAAGATATCATCGGCCGAATCAGGGATTCTAATCTTAAAAGGCAAGAACGAACTGGCATTTGTTTGTATTCTTTCCTTCCATAAAAAATTATCCTAAAAGTAAGAAAAAATCGGATCCGTGCAATAAAAAGAACGTTCTAAAAAAATATGTAGGCATAAAAGCATGGACGCATGCAAAACAAACCCAACTACGTCAAAAAAAAAAACCGGATCAATATAACCGGAAATTATATGAAACCATTTATACACTAAGGGATAATTGTCACTTACACAAAAACGGTAAAAACATCATTTACATTCATTCTAAATCAAAATAAGGTGCATATCCCTAGTTGCCAGATATGTCCACCTTCTAAACAGCGGTTGAACAAACTAAAACACTTTCCAAGGTGCATATCCCAAGTTGCCGGATATGTCCACCTTACCCTTGCGAAGATTCGTCGCTCGCAAATGAGAGAACATCCTTGATTCTGGATAATGGTTCATTCACCAGCTTTGGGAGATCCTCTATCACCGGGAAAGTAAGAGAGTCAAAGCAAGCAACTGTCGTATTTTACTCTTCACCAGCATTACGATTCAGCAACGGGACTTCGGCATACGGAGTTTTCTTCTTCAAAGCATGAATGTACCCGTTTTGAAGTCCATAATTGACACCTACGGCGCTCATCGCGTTGTTTACGGCGGCAACAACAACAGTCATCTCCAGACCTTTGTGTATATTCTTAGCCAGAAGTTTTGCTCCCTCTAAAAGAAGCCAGGTTTTTGTTGCCTGAAGATCATCCACTGCCGCTTTCAAGGCAGCATTCTCTTTCTTAGTATCTTCAATCTCGGCTGGATGACTCCCTTTCATCTCTTCAATCTGAGCCTTCAGATTGGCCTCCCCTGTTTTAAGAACAACCCGCTCTAACCAAAGTGTTAGAAGAAAATAATAAAGCAGAAGGAGCAATTAAATAAAAAAATGTACACACCTGCCATCATGTTCACATAAGCCAGGCGCGCATTCGCAAAAGATTCTTCCATCTTCGCCAAAACCACTTTGTGTTCTTCATCCTTCTTCTTCAGAGATTCGGCAAAACTCTTTAACTCTGCTGATATTTTATCACGATCCTCCGCTGCGGATGCAGCAGCCGCTTGAGAAGATTGATTTTGGGTAATCAAGGATTTAACTTTTTCCTCCTGGGACTGGAGATCTTGGGTAAGCTGAGCAATTTTCTTCTCCACATCCGGGGTCCGTTGGATCTTACACTTCAAAGATAGAGTTTCTTTTTCCAAGTTTTCTCTCACCGACTCCGCTTCGATCCACCTTCGATACAGCTCCATCACAAATATATTAGATTGGGCTTGATTAGAATGAACCATAACACCCAAATCTTGATTTTTCATCTTCCGGATCCTGGCGTGGTCGAGCGGAGTACTAATGTTGAAAAGAAGGGTCCTTGCAACCAGATCATCCATTACAGAATCCTTGTTCCGTATATCCCAATCCGGAACAAACTTCTCTTCAGCCGTTGCCGGGTCAACCTCCATCTCGTCCGAGAATACATCTGCATATCGAAAAAAGGACATCAACTCAGGACCGAACCAAGATGGGGGAAGAGAAGACACTTGGTCTTCCTCACCATCCATAAAACGGTCCGGACCCAAGGATGAACCCAAAGTTGTACATGAAAAAGTCACCACCTTCTGTTCACCATGAGTTTTTCCGTCTCTTTTACTTGTAACCTCCGGATTTTCCATCTCCATACTCTCCACTTCGTTGACCGGAAGAAAACCACCTGAAAAGGCAGGAATGGGTCTGGATCGTGCCAGTGCGGCCTCTTCCCTAGAAGATCTGCCTCCAGTGAGGTGCTCATCTAAGTCAACCATCACATCACTCCCAGAATGAGAAGAACCTTTCTTATTTTTCTTCGACCTCGGCATAGGGAGAGGAGACGCACGAATCTGTAAAGGCTCGTTTTTTCTTTTACGAACTAAATCTTTCAGATCAACATCAGACATGGCGCCTTTACTCTTCAAAGAAACAGAAGAAGGAAGATATTGCAAGGCTTCATCTAAACTACGTATCTCCGGATCGTCGTCCACATCATCCAAAATAGTCTTCTTCCCAGCCAAGGGACGAATCTCTTGGGCTGCATAAGCCACTTGCTTCATGAGAGGAACCTCACCTTCTCCTTGATCATCAAAATCAAAGTCCAGAACATCAAAACTAGGGACCTTCAAAACATCCCTGAGAGACATCACGACGCCTATATTATCAAAAAAAAAAAGTGGTTAGTAAGATATCATACGAAAAATGCCAAAAGGGATGTAAAGGGCCGGAACTTACGATCATGCTTTCTGCAAATAACCGGCCAGTCCCTATCCCTTTGGCTCCAAGAAAAATAAACTCGACCCAGCAAAAGAAAGTGCTTATGAAGGGGACGGATCGGGGACTTGTGTTCAATTAAGGCACGGGCCAGCTCTTGGTCGAAAACAAAGTCTTCGCCCAAATCAAAGGACATCGTCTGGTCCTTAAAACGCCACCTCATATCCTCTGGAAGACAACGATCATCCAACCAGAAGAAATTATCCTTCCAGTTTTTTAGGCTAGATCGTTCGTCTGAGGAGGGGGGAGGGATGCCCTTCCGATGCGCAAAGGTGTACCAGTCTCCGGCGGTAATAAATTCGTAAAAGTACCGAAAGACATTTAAGTCCGGTCTCCGATCTTGGCCCCGACAGGAGATTTCAAAATGATTAATACGACTAAGACCAAACGGGTTCACTTGACAGGTATGCACCCTAAAAAACTGAAGAACCCTAATTAAGAAAACCGAAAATAGGACCCTATAGTTTGAAAAGTTGCAGACACGGGTGTAAAAAGGGAACTTCCCTTGGCGAAAGGGGTATATGGTTTCGTCCTTTGAAGGGAGGACTGGATTTAAGTCTAAAGGAATCCTATATTCTCGAACAAATTTGTTCAACTGCCATTGGGTAAGCAAGCTTACACTCTCCGACATATTGTCCTTACCAGGAGCCATTGTACAAAAACCAGGAAAAAGAACGCACCTTTTTAAAAGAAGAGGAAGATAAACAAAGAATAGAGGGTAACAGTAGAGAAGAAGATCGGAAAGTAGAAAGGTAAAAATGAAAATGTAAAAAAGAAATTTATAGGAAAAAGTAAGGTGGTTTGGAGACGGTCAATCAAACCGTCACTTCAAATAAACGCGATTCCCAATTCAGGATTTCGCAACCGTCACACGTGGGTGAATGACGGTCAAGATAATTAAGTCACCCACACCACGCTGGCTCCATTCAAATCACGCCACGTCATCCTACCAGTACCACTCCTACGGCGACACGTCACTCGGGCAAAAGTGACCCGCACAGAACATTTTGTCAAGTCCTTAACAGAACTTAACAAACTGGGGGACTTGAAGATACATATCCGAGACCGGATATGATCCTCGAGGACGGACCGAACGACCTCATGAACGGACCTCCTGAAGACGTCCATTCGCACTCCACCGAGGACGGACGCCCGTTCAAGTGCGTCCAACCGGATGACGTCATGACAGTTGACCATTATAAATACCCCATCAAGTACAAAGCCAAGTACGATTTTCTGAACCTTCGTCCTTATTTTCCCTCTCTACCAATACTTATCCTCACGCCGAAGGGTGGTCGCAGAGGGGCCCTCCCATCTCTGCGGTGAGCCTAACGGTTTTCTGTTTTGCAAGAAGATCCTCCCGCTCTCATACAAGATCTAAACCCTCGATTACAGGCTCCAGCCTAAACTCGCTTCTTTGGTTCTTCAAACATAAAGTAAAGATTGTTTTATTTTAGACATCAGACATAGGTGGACATGATTGGACCGGATATAAATCAAATAGAGGATCCGAGGAAATGATTTAAATAAGTCTTACATGTGCTTTTGTTATTTTGAAATCAAATTGTGATATACATGGTCGGCCGACATATATGTCAAGTTTAAGAATTCACCCTAAGAGGAGGCGGGGTGGTGCGTGATGCACCTACTATCACGCGTGGAACATACAAAAAGTCCACCGCCACACAATAGTTGAACGAGTGATGGTTTGAACGTGATGGATTTCCGTGATATTCTTCACGCGTGAAAAATGGATGGACGTGAGGGGGTGTGGAGGTTTATTGTTAGGTGTTGTGAGTGATGACCATTGCCACTAAAAATGGTTGAGTGATGGAAAAATGGTTGATGACATGGCGGAACTTGATTGGGTGTTTGTGAGTGATAAAATTTTTGCAAGTGATTCCACCCCCACTCCCCTAAGGGGAGTATTTCCCGTGATACAAAAGTTCAATGCGTGGAACTTCTAATTTTTCGACCGCCACCATGCAATGTTAACGTGTGATGGATTGTTTCCGTGAAAACATTCACGCGTGATAAATGGATTGATGTGAAGGGGTGTGAGGGTTTATTGTTGGGTGTTGTGAGTGATGACCATTGCTACTAAAAAATGTTGTGAGTGATGGAATAATGGTTGATGACATGACGGAACTTGATTGGATGTTGTGAGTGATGAGTGATTGCCACCCCTTCCTCTAATAGTGCCGAGATGACCGGTAATGATAGTAGTGAGAATTGTAATATGACTTCTCAATATGATTACATGCACATGATGGTCTCAGTTAATTAGAAATACTGTCATCTGGATGTGAGTACTATTATATAAACACAAAATAACTACAAATGTTTTAATATTATTAAAACTTTCATGTTATAACTTTGACTACCTTTTGCTAATTTACTACATAAATGATTGGTGTTTTTTTAAACCAACGTGTATGTTGTTTTGTTTGGTACACAAATATACTACTATAATAAAGAAGTTAGAAATTGCTAGGCAAAAGTTCATATAATTTAGTTTTTGATACAAATTTAATTATATAAACACTAGGGTATTGCAAAACCTTACTCCTATAATTACTTGTATGAAAGATGTTATACATTAGGTCGCGTGTGATGGACCAAACATTTATTTAGTGCGTAAAAGTACGTAATCATATACCGAGCAAAATAAGGTGAGTTCACTACTCTTTTACAAGCATGCGTCCCGGGGAGGGACAAACAAACTAATATTCCGGGGAGGAATACTTTTATTACTTAGATATAATTTCGATGTTAGTTAATAAACTCAACACTATCACCAAAGTCCCTACTTACTACCGAACTAGTTGTCGGGGAGGCAACGGGGTATTAGTTGATAGGGCTATTAGCCTTGACAACCTCACACCGTAACGGGGAGGACGAGCGTGAACTAATGACCTTAATCACATGACCAATGTTGATAGGCATTGATGAGGGTAAAAAAACATACGTCACTTTGGTATCGAGTTTATTATTGACATGTCTTTAAACTGAAACACTTAACATGATTATCGTTAAGCAAAACTGTTAACTCGCCAGTTTTATGCTGATACACTTTTTTCTGCATGCTTGCAGGTCGTTAGATGATTTTAGGAAACAGAGCTTGCAATCAGAGGAGTTGTGGATGTCATGAGTCGTGCCGTTTAATAATACGTTAATGTTATGTTATGCTTAACGAACATATTGTTTTCAAATACTTAGAATTATTTCAAATCCGCTGAACGTATACTGTTTTAAATCAGATGTTTTGAATTACACTTTGCACGTGGAATGGAATTTCGTATTTATTATATTATTGTTAGTTCGATGTGATTAGTGGCTAATCGTGGTACGTCACACGTCTCGCGGTGGTTTCCGCATGTGGTAATTTGGGGGTGTGAGAATTAGTTTCCTGGCCCACGGCCAAAGGTCTTCTCCACTGCCAACAGTACCTCGATCCATCATTAGCGGCCAAAACCCGGTTGCTAACTTTGCATCTCTTGTCCATCTCCAAACTAAACAGAGCAAAAATCGAGTCTTTTAGAGGAACATTACTAATCCAAGGGCCAAGCTAGAACAACGTATCGTTACCGTTACCAACGGTTCCTTCGAAAAACTTCCTTAAAGGAATTCCATCTATCTTAGTATTAGCAAACACCTTAAGAATACTACTCGAAGCCCCGCCCAAAGCTTTTCTAGACGAAATAAAGTCCCAACTCATCCTTGTTGTATGGATCGCCTCGATAACCTTGGTCCACAATTTTCTCTTGTCTGACTTGTATCGCCACCCCCATTTTGCAAGTAGCGAGGTATTTATGTTTTTTAGTTTACTAAGCCCGAGACCGTCACTTTCTTTCGGAATGGAAACACGTCCCCAAGCCACCCAGTGGAGTTTCCTGATTGAACCGTCACCCCCTAAAGAAAATTCCTGATTTTCGATTCAACATCCTTTATAACTTGGACCAGTGCCTTGGAAAAAGAGAAAAAATAGTTAGGCAAACTCTCTAACACAAATTTGATTAAAGTGATCCTCCCACCCATGGATAAAAGAGCCGCTTTCTACCTGGATAGCCTAGCGTCAAAGATATCATACACCAGTCTCCAATTGGTGACCCGGTTCATGTTCGCTCCGACCGTTATACCAAGGTATCTGAATGGAAAATCGTCCGCTTGACACCCGATAATATCAGCTGTCACACCCCGACCACGTAAGACAACAAAACGTGGCGGAAACGTCGGGGAGTGTTGTAACAGAATCATTGTTTCACAACCATGGATTAAACAGTTTCGTTTTATTGAATTAAATGTATTACATTACATTGGAATTAGAAACAAAACATGAATAAATAGACTTTCATTGTTATTAAATCACTAAGGCCTCGTCAATTCCTATGTGAGCATACACAAACATCATCATCAAACATCATCATCAAACATCATCAACTATGGTACCTGAAACACATGTGAAAATACGTCAGCATAAAAATGCCGGCAAGTACATAGGTTTTATATGAGTGTCAGATTCATGGCTCGTTTTACATGTTGCAATACTTATTTAAAAACCTTATTTTGAAAAGTATAGTATTGCGACATAATTAACCAACTCAAATCAAGTTGGATATGATTTATAAAATCTCGTAGCCATGATTCTTAACAACAAAACATTTATTTTATTAAATCAAATTGTAAAACATCTCGTAGAAACTCGTTAATAAAATTCGTATGGTTTATATTATTCAGAAAACATCATTGTGTGACATCGTTTCAAAATCGTTTACCCAAGTGATCTAGATAAGGTAACGATATATAATGTGTTAAAAGCACTTATATATAGGAAGTACCAGCGGCGTATCCACCATGCTTTTAACACATTACACCTGCCCCGTTACCTAATCATTTCCCTAACCCAACGGTTCAAATAGTTACAAATGGTTCACATAAATCAAATGGTTGCAAATGGTTCACATATATCAAATGGTTACAAATGGTTCACATACATCAAATGACTACTAATGGTTCACATACATCAAATGATTACAAATGGTTCACATACATCAAATGGTTACAAATGGTGCACATACATCAAATGATTACTAATGGTTCACATACATCGAATGATTTCAAATGGTTCACATACATCAAATGGTTACAAATGGTTCACATATATCAAATGGTTACAAATGGTTCACATACATCAAATGGTTACAAATGATTTACATACATCAAATGGTTATAAATGGTTCACATACATCAAATGATTACTAATGGTTCACATACATCAAATGATTACAAATGGTTCACATACATCAAATGGTTACAAATGGTTCACATACATCAAATGGTTACAAATGGTTCACATACATCAAATGGTTACAAATGGTTCGAACAGTTCAAAATGTAAAACAATGGGCTAGCATGTTAAGTGAACATACATAGCAAAACATAATGAAATCATGTACTATACGCGTACTAATGAACATAGCAAGTATATAATATAAAATCATGAAAAACATGAAAGTAACAAGTAGGCACATGTGTTCCACCCCAAAACAGTTGAAAACAGTAAAAGAGGGGACTATGTACTCACTTGAGGATGCTTAGAAGTCTTGAATAACAACCAAGCAAAGCTAGAGGGATCACGGAAATCAAACGACATCTAATATAGGTAACTAAGTTAATAAACGGACATAAATCGGAAGATCGGATAGTATGAGGTTTCGTAAACCAAATGAGTATTGGAACTCATATGATATGGTCTAACAAAGCCTACATACTAAAATGAAACCTAACCTAAGTGCTTACGACCCATTACGACCCGTTTAGCTAGCTTATGCTACTTTAATGCGTCGTTCACATAAAACGCGTTCGGAACGCCTAACTAGTTCTATGACAAGTATTATATGCCTAAACATGTTTAATTATGTTGCATAATCAGTTAAGTGACAAAATTTTGGGTTACATATGCTTAAATATCAATTATGCATAAAAAGGGTATTTTGGTCATTTTCCTAAGGCATATAAACTACCTATCATATAACTACTTAAACGAAGGGACCATAAGGTATAACCTCGGAAGGTCATTCCCTATACAACTATGGTCACAAAACATGTTTGGTCGGATTCTAATGATCGACCAAACGGGTCTAGTTCGAAAGTCTAAGCGGTTGTTTAGAACATGTTTAACATGTTTAACAAGGTTTGAAAACACTAATCTAAAAGTGACGAGCTAAACATGTTTAAAACATGTTTAACAAGGTTTGAAAACAAGTTGGATATCAAAACAAACGGTTTTGATACCCAAGAATAGTTTGGTTACAAAATACGCATGAACACGCATTTTGGCCGAAACTACGACTCGTCACTACACCTAATCAACGTGGTAATCAGTAGGTATAGTCACTAGGGACTATAACCATCGTTATTACGCTAATGTTGCAAAGTTCAAACGAACTCCGTGTTCACTATAAACTGGTCAATGCAGAAAGTCAAACATAGTTTGACTTTCGTGCTCGAAAAGCGATAAAAGAACGAAAGAAGCTTACAAAGGGTCCAAGCTAGGAAGATCTTGATCCAAAACACTCAGGTATGAAGTTTTAGAACTTCAACATAGAGTTTGAGCTTCAATCTTGGCCTTACATTTGGGCCCATGGTTTAGAATACAATGGGTACTCAAATACCAGTCCATAGAATCAAAAATGAAGGATTGAAAACCATCAAATGAGCTGAATTGGACCAGGTTCATTGTTTCTGAAATCTGCTAGTCTAAGACTCCTTTACAGACCGTAAGAGGTCCCATACGGTCCGTAAGGACCCTTGATGCTGGCAGCAACTTTTATTAATTGGCAGAACAGGCCCCTATGTATCCAAACTTGATTTTCATGCATTTTTGACAACTTTAAGCCCCGTTAACCTCATTACAAGGCTCTAAAATGAAGTTAAAGTATAGGGAACTTGAAATGTGCTCAAAAATATCTCAGATGTCGGTTCGTTTGGTCGTACGGTTGCGTTGTTCGGTTAATTACGACGAAACACAAACGGTCGCGAAAAAGATCCAAATGACGCGACGAATGGAATTTTATCATGCCAATCACTAAAATAAAATATTTTAATGATTACATAAATTTTTGGATGTCCGGATATATTCATAACGTCAGATATGCGCGAAAATGCAAACTTATGCACTTTTTGATGCTTTTAGTCCCTATTGATCAAGAAAGTTTATTTTTGCGCACCAAACACCTCAAATCCTATTTCTAAGCTTTGTAAAGGATATTTAGGGCATATTTAACTTATGATCAAGTTTAGGAATGTTCGTTACAGTACAAATCGGCATACTTTCACAGTTTGTCGAAATTAGTCCCTGTAAGCAAATAAACTTGATTTCGCCATACCAAACCTTCCAAAACTTATTTCTTAGTTACGTAAAGGTTATATAAGGTATGTTAAGCCTATGTCACTATTCTGGAGTGTTTGTTGCATTAAACTTGTTATTTTTACGCATCAGATCGCGTATAACCTTCCAGAAAGCGATTTAAAGCTCGAAATCGAACAAGAACTGATATGTGCAAACGATACACATATTTTTTACAAATTCCTTTTATGAAACACAATATTTAATTAATTTGGTATTTGTTTGATGGTCGCAGAGGCACAGGTGTCACAGTCTCCCCTACTTTAGGAAATTTTGTCCCGAAATTTATTTGTAGGAGTCTGTCTGTGACGCTGTGTTAAATATTGTCTTGCATGGAATCTAGGGTGTTTATCTATTTGCGTAGAATAACGCATCAAAGATATGCAAGGCATAATCCTGTTATTTCTCTCTACGGACATTCTTCAGAAACGAAAATGATCGGACGGAGTCATTTTCCCTCAATGGGTATTTTTCAGAAATGGAAATGAAGGAAAAATCAAGGATATTTATTTCCCTCGATGGATATTCTTCAGAAAGGAAAATGAACGGAATGAGTCATTTTCCTCAATGGGTATTCTTCAGAAATGGAAATGAAGGAAAAATCAAGGATATTCATTTCCCTCGATGGATATTCTTCAGAAACGAAAATGAACGGAATGAGTCATGTTCATCAATGGGTATTCTTCAGAAATGGAAATGAAGGAAAAATCAAGGACATTCATTTCCCTCGATGGATATTCTTCAGAAACAAAAATGAACAGAATGAGTCATTTTCCTCAATGGGTATTCTTCAGAAACGAAAATGAAGAAACAATCAAAGATATTCATTTCCCTCGATGGATATTCTTCAGACACAAAAATGAACGGAATGAGTCATTTTCCTCGATGGGTATTCTTCAGAAACGAAAATGAAGGAAAAATCAAGGATATTCATTTCCCTCGATCGATATTCTTCAGAAACGAAAATGAATGGAATGAGTCATTTTCCTCAATGGGTATTCTTCAGAAACGGAAATGAAGGAAAAATCAAGGATATTCATTTCCCTCGATGGATATTCTTCAGAAACGAAAATGAACGGAATGAGCCATTTTCCTCAATGGGTATTCTTCAGAAATGGAAATGAATTGAGCCAACTCTAGACACATGACAAAACTTGTTGTGGTTTCTGTGCACTGAATTCCATAATTATGTATGCATCCATAATTACATAATTCCTTGCACAGTATGCACAGTTTGTTTTGTAATGTTAAGGGGAAGAAAATCAAACCTATGATAAGTGTGACTAGACTACGATAGGGTCCTTTTAATTAGATCGATAAATGATCTCTTTAATTAGACCACCAAGGAGTCTTTTCAGCTATATCATCACATGATATTCCTAACCAGATTTTGGATCAATCTGTTTAACTAGACCACTCAAGGGGTCTAATTATGGAATAGTACACTATAATCCAAGGGTCTTAACTATTACGTAGAAGCCCATTAATGATTAAGGTAGTACCTTTGGATATTCTACTATGAATCTCTTATACAAAGATATGGAAGATTCTACGAGGATTTGGATAACAAAAATTTGGATCACATAAAAACATAAAAGGGAACACATAAGCACATAATCAAATAATTATTTAACTTGACCTTTAATTTGTTATCTTTGGACATGGATATTTAAAGCACACCAGGAATCCAATCTGTGGATTTCTTTTGGCACTTTAATCATTTTCAAGAATCTATCTATGAAGATAGGAAAATCTTAATAGGAATTCGGCTTTGTCCTTATTGAATCGTAATGTATGTATTGAATCATACAAAGAATTCAATTAAGGGATCCGATGAATGATACCCATCCATAAGGATCTAATTATGAGGATATGAAGATCCTATATGGATTTCGGAATTTGTGTAACGAGAGGTGTTTCGACACCTTGCACTAGGGGTGCTTAAGTCGATACACAAGGTAGAAAATTCATGAGGTTGAGGCGCTAGATATGGCAAGGCGACATATGAAGCAGAATTTGAAGGTTGAGCAAGAGCAGGATTTGTAACAACTTTGCTTTGGATTGCAAAGCGGCACATGTTAACCAAATGTCCACATCGTCCACCGTGGGTACATTTGAAACAGGGTATTTGATTCGGATGATGATGGTGGCATTGATTGCACCAAGGAGCAGTTCCTTTATACGGCTTCATCCCTGAGGCGAGTCATGGTGATAGCTAAATCAACGGTCCTCTGGAGTACGACGCCTATTCGCTGGGTAATTGCAGCACATGGTTCGGACATTTGAGTGTTGTTGCGATGAAGAGGCATCTTGAAGATAATGGAAGGCATAGGAGGAAACAAGCGAAAGATAGTTAAAAGAGAATGACAACGTATGAAGATTGCGACCATTTGTTTGTTACCAAAGGCAAACAAATGAGACGGTGACTAATCAAAGTAAGCGGGTCCCATTAATGTATCGCGAAGACATGCTTTAGCCTATAAGTGGACACTCACTCCAAGAGTTCCCAGGTAAGAATGACTGGTCCGATTATGTGGATTTGTACGAACACTCTAGCCTCAGACAGAAAACTCAGAGTACAGGTGTCCACCCTTCCAGATTGCACGTGTTCACATTATAAGACCCAAACTTTGACGGGATCTTGAAAACTTTGAGGGTTCAAAACCTTATAATAAATCATCCTAGAACAGATGATTAGTTTTCAAAGCAGATTCAAAATTTGTGTTCTTGTTGTGGTTGTCACCAAAGGATAAGTGACGGTACTGTTTTTAAGATCTAAACACAAGAATCTTGTGTTAAGGTCCTAGGAAGGTTATAGACTAGGTCAAAGCATTACTAATAACCTAATTCCCTATAACCATGAGCTCTGATACCAACTTTTCTATCACACCCCGACCACGTAAAACAACAAAACGTGGCAGAAACGTCGGTGACTGTTGTAACAGAATAATTGTTTCACAACCATGGATTAAACAGTTTCGTTTTATTGAATTAAATGTATTACATTACATTGGAATTAGAAACAAAACATAAACAAATAGACTTTCATTGTTATTAAATCACTAAGGCCTCGTCCATTCCTATGTGCGCGTACGCAAACATCATCATCAAACATCATCAACTATGGTACCTGAAACACATGTGAAAATACGTCAGCATAAAAATGTTGGCGAGTACATAGGTTTTATATGAGTGTCAGATTCATGGCTCGTTTTACATGTTGCAATACTTATTTAAAAACCTTATTTTGAAAAGTATAGTATTGCGACATAATTAACCAACTCAAATGAAGTTGGGTATGATTTACAAAATCCCGTAGCCATGATTCTTAACTCTAAAACATTTATTTTATTAAATCAATTTGTAAAACATCTCGTAGAAACTCGTTAATAAAATTCGTATGGTTTATATTATTCAGAAAACATCATTGCGTGACATCGTTTCAAAATCATTTACCCAAGTGATCTAGATAACGCAACGATATATAATGTGTTATAAGCACTTATATATAGGAAGTACCAGCGGCGTATCTACCATGCTTTTAACACATTACACCCGCCACGTTACCTGATCACTTCCCTAACCCAACGGTTCAAACAGTTACAAATGGTTCACATAAATCAAATGGTTACAAATGGTTCACATATATCAAATGGTTACAAATGGTTCACATACATCAAATGATTACTAATGGTTCACATACATCGAATGATTACAAATGGTTCACATACATCAAATGGTTGCAAATGGTTCACATACATCAAATGGTTAAAAATGGTTAACATATATCAAATGGTTACAAATGGTTCACATGCATCAAAGGATTACTAATGGTTCACATACATCGAATGATTACAAATGGTTCACATACATCAAATGTTTACAAATGGTTCACATACATCAAATGGTTCCAAATGGTTCACATACATCAAATGGTTACAAATGGTTCACATACATCAAATGATTACTATTGGTTCACATACATCGAATGATTACAAATGGTTCACATACATCAAATGGTACAAATGGTTCACATACATCAAATGGTTACAAAGGGTTCACATACATCAAATGGTTACAAATGGTTCGAACAGTTCAAAATGTAAAACAATGGGCTAGCATGTTAAGTGAACATACATAGCAAAACATAATGAAATCATGTACTATACGTGTACTAATGAACATAGCAAGTATATAATATAAAATCATGAAAAACATGAAAGTAACAAGTAGGCACATGTGTTCCACCCCAAAGCAGTTGAAAACAGTAAAAGAGGGGACTATGTACTCACTTGAGGATGCTTAGAAGTCTTGAATAACAACCAAGCAAAGCTAGAGGGATCACGGAAATCAAACGGCACCTAATAGAGGTAACTAAGTTAATAAACGGACCTAAATCGGAAGATCAGATAGTATGAGGTTTCGTAAACCAAATGAGTATTGGAACTCATATGATATGGTCTAACAAAGCCTACATACTAAAATGAAACCTAACCTAAGTGCTTACGACCCATTACGACCCGTTTAGGTAGCTTACGCTACTTTAACGCGTCGTTCGCGTAAAACACGTTCGGAATGCCTAACTAGTCCTATGACAAGTATTATATGCCTAAACATGTTTAATTATGTTGCATAATCAGTTAAGTGACAAAAGTTTGGGTTACATATGCTTAAAAATCAATTATGCATAAAAAGGGCATTTTGGTTATTTTCCTAAGGCATATAAACTACCTATCATATAACTACTTAAACGAAGGGACCATAAGGTATAACCTCGGAAGGTCATTCCCTATACAACTGCGGTCACAAAACATGTTTGGTCGGATCCTAATGATCGACCAAACGGGTCTAGTTCGAAAGTCTAAGCGGTTGTTTAGAACATGTTTAACAAGGTTTGAAAACAAGTTGGATATAAAAAACAAACGGTTTTGATACCCAAGAGTAGTTTGGTTACAAAATATGCATGAACACGCATTTTGGCCGAAATTACGACTCATCACTACACCTAATCAACGTGGTAATCAGTAGGTATAGTCGTTAGGGACTATAACCATCGTGATTACGCTCACGTTGCGAAGTTCAAACGAACTTCGTGTTGACCATAAACTGGTCAATGCAGGAAGTCAAACATAGTTTGACTTTCGTGCTCGAAAAGCGATAAAAGAACGAAAAAAGCTTACATAGGGTCCAAGCTAGGAAGATCTTGATCCAAAACACTCAGGTATGAAGTTTTAGAACTTCAACTTAGAGTTATTCAGATCAAGTGTGCAGGAAATGGAATGAGGTGATGGGTATTTATAGATTTCGGTAAACTGTTAGGATCGTTTCTCGAAATTTGAGCTTCAATCTTGGCCTGACATTTTGGCCCATGATTTAGAATACAATGGGTACGTAAATACCAGTCCATAGTATAAAAAATCAGGGATTGAAAACCATCAAATGAGCTGAATTGGACCAGGTTCATTGTTTCTGAAATCTGCTGGTCTGGGACTTCTTTACGGACCGTAAGAGGTCCCATACGGTCCGTAAGGACCCTTGATGCTGGCAGCAACTTTCATTAATTGGCAGAACAGGCCCCTGTGTATCCAAACTTGATTTTCATGCATTTTTGACACGTTTAAGCCCCATTAACCTCATTTCAAGGCTCTAAAATGAACTTAAAGTATAGGGAACTTGAAATGTGCTCAAAAATATCTCAGATGTCGGTTCTTTTGGTCGTACGGTTGCGTTGTTTGGTTAATTACGACGAAACACGAACGGACGTGAAAAACGATCCAAATTATGCGACGAATGGAATTTTATCGTGCCAATCACTTAAATAAAATATTTTAATGATTACATAAATTTTTGGATGTCCAGATATATTCAGAACATGAGATATGCGCGAAAATGCAATCTTATGCACTTTTTGACGCTTTTAGTCTCTATTGATCAAGAAAGCTTATTTTTGCGCACCAAACACCTCAAAGCCTATTTCTAAGCTATGCATAGGATATTTAGGGCATATTTAACTTATGATCAAGTTCTGGAATGTTCGTTACAGTACAAATCGGCATACTTTCGCAGTTTGTCGAAACTAGTCCCTGTAAGCGAATAAACTTAATTTCGCCATACCAAACCTTCCAAAACTTATTTCTAAGTTACGTAAAGGTAATTTAAGGTATGTTAAGCCTATGTCACTGGTCCAGAGTATTTGTTGCATTAAACTGGTTATTTTTACGCATCAGATCACGTATAACCTTCTCTAAAGCGATTTAAAGCTCAAAATCGAACAAGAACTGATATATGCAAACGATACACAAATTTTTACAAATCCCATGTATGAAACACAATATTTCATTATTTTGGTATTTGTTTGATGGTCACAAAGGCACAGGTGTCACATCAGCCATATTTTTTACTTCTGTCTGTCCCACTTCTATAGCATACAAGTTAGGTTTTGCAATTTTGATTTTGAGACCTGAGCATAGATGAAAACCCCGCAAAATTCTAACTACATTAGCAATATTATAATGTGACCACTCCCCCATGATGATGGCGCCGTCCGCATAAAGAAGATGAGACACCGTTGGGCCGTCAAGAGGAGTTTGAATACCCGATATCACCCCCGCATTTCTAGCTTTATCCAATATACATGAAAATGCCTCCATGACCATAATAAATAAAAACGGAGATATCGGATCACCTTGACGATTTCCTTTAGAACATTGAAACTCGAAAGTCGGAGACCCGTTTACCAACACCGAGGATCTCTCCGACTTTAAAATGCCTTTAATCCAGGTGCACCATTTAGCCAAAAGCCCATCTGAGACATTAACTTACCAGAATCTTGTGTTACCTCATAACACCTTTTAATGACAGAACGCGAATGTTTCCCAACATCAAGAAACCAAAATCATTTGTTGGCGTTTTCAACGATCTATTTGGGTGGTGGTCCTTCATCCCTAAAATCATTTATTTTTGGTGTCTATTTATTAAATGAATTAGTTGGGTTTTGGTGAGAAATAGAGATGTGATTTATACCTTAAAGTTCGATCTACAAGTCTTGTTGATGATTTGCAGGTGGGTTACAATGAGTGTGGCCCTTTTTCCATTGATTATTTAACTTGGATTACACTTAGTGCAGGTGTTGGTGTTGTGGGAAGTTTGCAGGTGGGTGATGGTGTTTATGCAATCTATGTAAACCATAAAGACCGTCCTTGTAATTAACTGATGATAAAGTGTAAAATGTCTCAAGTATGCATGTTGCATGATTAAAGGCTAAAGGAGAGTTATCATGTTTAAAGTTAACATCGGTGTCTAAAGTTAACACACGCGTCTCAAATAACGTCTAAAGTTAATGATTTGGTCATAATACGTCTAAAGTTAACAACATGACCAAGGATAAAGGGGTAATGCCTTTGTGGCTTGCTGATGTGACAATTCACGTTTCACAATTCGCGTTTCGAAGGCTGCTCTATGTATTAGTTCTTTTGATATTTGATGTGTATGTGTATGTGTTGTGTGAACGAACTATTTGAATAGATTGCATGATTTTAGTTGAGTATTAGTGAAGTTGTGAGAGTGTACGTGTTGTACTACGTGTTGTATTATATGTTCTATCGCACATCGCCTCTTCCCCTACTCGAGCCCACACTCTTTTACACCATTTGGGTCCTTCGAGCCCAAAGTATCTAAACCGAGCCAAACCCCCTTCTTTGTGGCACGCATATATGCATGTAAGTTGCATATCATTCTATTCTTTTCAAATACTTGCAAACCCTACTTCCTCTCAAGCAAGCGACGACAGGGACTTCTATTCGAAGCATTGTTTCTCTCAATCAAGCTTCCAACGAACAATCCCATCATCTCTCGTGTGACAACTCGTATTTCAGGACCTATCTTTGTGTTTAATGTAACGTGTATGAACTCTATGTGACAAGATGTGTTAGTTTTAATGAATAAGTGTTATGTGTTATGTGATTTTGTGTAATGTATGTATGTAATGTAATCGCACAAGCCCATTTGGGCCACACTCTTGTACTCGAACCATAAGGGCAGCCCGTGATGGGTTCGGCCCATTCCAATTGTTGCGCATAACCCCATGATGAGGGAGTATACTCCTCATTGCTTGCAAAACACAACACACACCAAACCCTAGTTCTCTCCTCCCTCCCTCTCGAAGCCGACGGCATCACATCCCTTTCTCTCAAAGCTTTCTTGATTCGGATCATCCCTGTTCTACTCTCTAACCGGTTAGTGTTATATCATTGCTTGATTTTGGATATGAGTGATGTTTGTTGATCGAGTGACTAAGTGTTATTTGATGCTTGATGTTCAAAATGTTATGTTAGTAAAATACTTGATGAACAATCTGTTAGATCTTTATAAGGATCGATGAATGTTTTGATGTTGATATAGATAATTAAGAACCGAATGGGTGTAATATAATCGGCTGTATGAATGTGTATTCGGACCAACGATATGATCGAACATGAGGTGTTGTATGATGATTTGAAACCAATGATTGATAGTCTAATGTATAAGTTATTGTTTATGTTTTGAATATGATTAGGGTTCATAAGAAATTGTTGTTAAAACCCTAGTCTGATCGATTATAGAATGATTTGGAAACTGTTAGTGTTGATTTGATCGAATAGGAAACAGTTAGAATAGATTGCATGATTTTAGGAAACAAAAAACTGATCGCACAAGTTCCCTAATCACACAAGGGCATCTCGTAGAAGCCCTGGTCGCACAAGGGAATCGCAAAAGCTAAGTATATATGGGTACAACCAACAAAGCATAGTGTATCGTTTAGTTATGCATGATCGCACAAGGCAAAGTGGATCGCACAAGACAGTGCTGATCGCACAAGCCTTGGGCCTTACACAACTGTTCAGAACTTGTTATGATTGTGGGCCATACGGCCCAACTCAGTCGCATAAGTTTTATAGAATCGTACAAGGCCATATGAATCGCACAAGACTAAATGGACCGCACAAGTTGATTTCTTTTTAATTATTTGGGCCGTGTACATGTTGGGTTGCTTACATTATTAGGCCAGGTTGTTTCAGTTGTACAACCCGTTATGAGTCGCACAAGTGGTGCTGGACGCACAACAGGTTGGGCCGGGTATTATTGGGCTTCAATTAGTGAAGCGGACAAGGCTGTTGGGCCATTGAACTTGTGCGAGCCCAATCAGTTGAGTTGCACAAGTTCGGAATGATATGTAAATGACTGTTAACGTGTTGAATATGTTTGCCATGATCAATACGTGTTGTAACCTATTAGTTTACGTGTAAAACTTATGTGCATGATATAGGGTAAAATACACATATTTTTCATGTGTAAATTGTATAATTTTTGTATAGTTTTTATTTATTATTTTTAGTATTAGTTGTATATTATATTATTTTGTGTTTTTTCAGGTGCTGCTGGTGCAAATGGAGCAAAAACGAATAATATGGAAATGACTAGTTAGTTGAGCAGAGTAGGGCGCCAGTAACCGAAATAATATTGCAGCCATTTTTCGTGATTGGGTCGAGGCCACTTATCTCTATTTTATAAACTCAAGGGATTGAAGTGCAAAAGGTTGAAAGCTATTTAAAAATAGTTTACCAAAGATGGGGACTATTAATGCCAAATGGTTGAAAGTTGGAATTAATTCATTCCATGATAACATAAAAAGAAAGCATCTGATTGTTGTGGTTTTGAAATTCGTAGACATTTTGACCACTTGGGTGTTGACTGTTGACCGAAAATAATCAAGATTGGGCCATCTTTAAACGTATGAAACCCAGGCCAACACATGGCCAGCCCACCTTATGATTTTAATGATCTGCCAATTTAGTAAAGAATGATATTCTTGAAGGGGCGATATATTACAAAAAGGGGAAGCTGCCATCTATATTATTTTGAGGGGGCGATAACAAGAATATAACATCCACTATCAGACGAATTCAAGGGTGGACAATTATTATTCGATAAAACCTTGAATTATATTGGACTAAATATATTGTGCTTGGAAGGCCCACAAAGAGGATTAGAATACTTGGGACACAAGGCATATTATAATTAGGAGGCGGCTGACATTATTCAAGGAAGATATATTAGGAAGGGGAGTCGCACAGCAGAATAATTATATACGAAACCAGACGGTAGAAGATACGAACATCAGACGATCTTGGAGGATAATCGAAGACATCAACTGTCGACGCAAAATCAGACGAGGAGATCAGAAGGAGCGGCTTTTGAATATCTTTTGCAAGAATTGAAGCTACGGAATCATCGGGTCGAGCCGGAAACTTGGAGAACAAGGAATTACCGGGTTTTACCTTACGATTTCTTTTACTTACTAGTTTCTTGTTTTTACATCAATGAATTCTTGTTTGAGACTTAGCTTTATTATTCTTGAAATCATGTTTCTTGGCTAGATTCTTTAACTACCTAGGCATGACAATGGTTTAAATAAAGTTTGGATTTTTATTCGGTTTTTGGCGTGGTTATGGATTTTTCTTGTATTGTAAAAGCTTTGGGAATTTAACTTGGTGTATATGCATGCTTGATAATTGTTTTATCACTGTTTATTACTTCATATAATCCTTGGTGACGGTCTTTATCACATAATAGGGTTGTGTTAGGGTTCTTGATTTAGGTGACGGTCTTTATCACGTAATAGATCATTAATCCTTTAGGGTGAAAATCGACTAAGTAACCTTAGAAGTAATATTCGGTAATTTAATAAAATCAAGCGTTCTGCTAAACTTGTCGCTGTGAGGCTCGAGGTTATTAATAAGTCTCGGTTTGGTTATAAGTCCTTAACATTCCATTGTCTATTAAACCAAGATTAAAACCCGTAGTTGCGTTAGACGTTCGCGCTGTGAGGTAGAGCGTCTTATATAGGCACTTTCAAGAAACTAGAGGACTGTGAAGAAATCTAGAAAACCGATAAGCGTAACAGCCTAGGTAGTGCCACATGAATCGCCTTGAGAGTGTTTGAGGGGCTTAGTGGTGTCTTAATAGGTTTAGTATCCAAAGATCCCGGTTCCATACCACAAAATTATCGAATAGAAATCCATTCTGAGTTAAACTTGCGTCTAGCCTAGGTAGTCTTCATCGCCTTTGGTCAAAGTTTTCGTCCACATTCGTGTTTCTTTAATTTTTCTAGTTTAATATTTTATTATATTTTTAGGATATTTAGAAACCCCCCCCATCGAATAAACAATTAGTTAAAGTCCGTGTCAGTCTAGGTCTAGATAGAGTCTTTAGCGTAATTTATTAGAGTCTCTTGGGTTCGATACTCGGACTTCCTTAGGCTATACTGCATCGATCGGTACACTTGCCGGTCATGTGGTTTAGGGTTTAGAGAGTCTTAGTTTTATGAATTTAAAGCTTAGAGTGTCTAAATTAGGGTTAATTTTAGTTGTTTTTGTTAAACCACTTCGTGCACATCAGTGCACTACTTGAACCTAGACCTGACTTGTATGGTAACCATGATAGGACGTGGTTGACCACATATAGCTCAAGTGACCTTTTCGTGTATCTGCCGAGCTAACCTAAGGTGGTTTGGGAATGGGTTAAAGAACTAAAACGGAACCTGCATATCCTCCTTAGGTAGAATATGTACCTCCATCCTCCATGGGAAGGATGACAACATTATACCTGCGTATTCTCCTTGGGTAGATTACGTACCTCCATTCCTCTGTAGGAAGGATGACAACATATAACTTACTAGACAAAAATCTATCATGAAGTCCCTCATTTTTTATATCGACTTAATCGACGGGCCAATGGCGAGCAGGTCATTAGTTAAATAGCGCTATTAGGTTTGACAAGCCTCACACCGTGCCGTAGAGGACGGGAGTGGACTAATGGATCTGGGCACTTAGTCAATGATGACAGACATTGACGTAGGGCACAACATGACTCAGTCAGTTGTCGATATGGTAACGGGTCTAGTGGTTAACATGGGGTAGCCCCCACTGGTTATGGTTTGGGAAACAAGGAATTGGTTAACTCATGGTTTTCGAATGAACTTATGGTTTTTGGAACAACTTTAAATGGACAACAACTATGAACTCACTCAACTTTGTTGTTGATTCTTTGCTACATGCCTTGCAGGTCGTTAGGTGCTTAGATGGAGCTTGAACGAGAAGGAGAGGTCGTTGTGGGACATGGACTGTTGAGTTCCATGTTAAACATTTGAACTTTAAAACTTATGTTTTGGTTTTACACTTTATGCTTCCGCTGATAACTTAAATTAGGTTAAATTGTTTTGGATACCAATTATATTGTGGTTGGTTTTATCTTTATTACTATACATTGTTCAATATGATTGGTGGCTGGATCTTGGTCAGTCACGCTCCCTGCGATGATATTCCGCTTGTGGATTTTGGGGGTGTGACAGATTGGTATCAGAGCCAGGTTATAGTGAACTTGGTTTTAAAAAGGGAAAAGCTTTTTGACAAAACCAGACTATAACCTGTACAGTGATCAACGATCCACAACGAAACTTCGCTCCACGTGCAAGACTCAACACTATAGTTAATATGGTTTATGTTTGTATTGCCTACCTGTCAGTTTAAGTAGTGCATTTGATCATGGTATGCTTAGTTAGTGTAACAACTATTGCCTGAAACCCTGTGTGCTTGCTCTCTTCTGTCATACCACACTTACACACTTTTGCGACACCTTTCTTACTTGTGTTTCCTTCGATGTGAAGATCATGAGTGGACGCCTGAACTTGACTCAAGCCCAGCTGACAGCTTTAATCAACGGACGAGTTGCTGAGGCACTCGCAGCAGTTCCAGCAGGAGGTATAACCTGCCATTTCGACCTATCATAGGATGTTTAGACCCCCCTCTCGCGAACCAACTCTCGTGCTTAACCTTATCTTCTCTTTCTCGCACATCAGGTCAACATGCTTAGCCTCCCATATGTACGTTCAAGACCTATATGGACTGTCGACCTAGTACCTTCAATGGTACAGAAGGAGCTGTAGGTCTTCTCCACTGGTTCGAGAAGATCGAGTCTGTCTTTGAGATGTGTGGTTGCCCTGAGGCTCGTAGGGTAAAATTTGCTACTGGAACACTCGAAGGTGCTGCGTTAACTTGGTGGAACGCACAGGTTCAAATGCTAGGGTTGGCAGCTGCTAATGCCACCCCATGGAATGACTTCAAAGATCCGATCAAAGAGGAATACTGTCATCGCGACGACATTCACAAGCTAGAGGTGGAGTTTTACAATTTGAAGATGACGGGGTCTGAAATCGAGGCATATACGAAGAGATCGAACGAATTGGCTGTACTGTGCCCTACTATGGTGGATCCTCCTATCAAACGTATCGAGCTGTACCTCAAGGGTTTAGTGCCAGAGATTCAGAGCCATGTGACTACAGCTAATCTCCCCACGATTCAGTAAGTCATTCGACTGTCCCATCGTCTCACTGACCAGGCAGTTGAGCAGAACAAGCTGCCTAAGCGTATTAGTGCTACCACTACCTCAGATGCTCCTAGCGACAACAAGCGCAAATGGGATGGAAATTCGAGCAAAGGTCCTACTTCCGTTCAGTCTCAGTCTCAGCAGCGAAGGACTAACGACTTCAAAAGTCCCGGTCAGCAGCCTTTTGGGAATCAGGGACATGGTGGGTACAAGGGAAACCACCCTAAGTGCAATCGATGTAACATGCACCACAGTGGGCCGTGCAACAAGGGTCGTTGTCATCGATGTAACAAGCTTGGTCACGCAGCAAAGGAATGCAGGAGCCCATATCCTGCAAATCAGAATCGTCAGCAACAACAACAAGCTCCATAGAACCAGCAGCAACAACATCAGCAGGGTAATAAAGGATGTTTTCAGTGTGGTGCTGAAGGCTACTTCAAGAAGAATTGTCCCCAGCTGAACCAGAATCAGAACAGCAACAACAACCTGGGAAATTGAAACAATGGGGGTAACAATGATGGTAATGGGGCCAGGGGCCGTGTTTTCGTGATTGGTCAAGGTGATGCGAGGAACGATCCCAACGTTGTGACGGGTAAGTTCCTACTGGATGACTTCTATGTTTCTGTTTTATTTGATTTGGGTGCCGATACTAGTTATGTGTCCCTAAAAGTTAGTCAGATGCTTAAGCGTACCCCACTTCTCTTAAACACCAAGCATGTTGTAGAACTAGCGAATGGTAAATGTCTTGAAGCCACACACATAGTTAAGGGTTGTAATCTTGTTCTTGCTAGTCAGACTTTCTCTATCGATCTTATCCCCATCGTTCTTGGTAGTTTCGACGTCGTCATTGGGATGGATTGGTTGTCCCAACATCAAGCGGAGATTCTTTGCAAGTAGAAAATCGTCCGTATTCTCTGTTCAGGTGATGAACCTCTCCTTATTCGTGGTGATAAGAATGGTGCTGTCGTGGGCATCATCTCTTTCCTTAAGGCCCAGAAGTGTTTGCGTAAGGGCCACACTGCCAATTTAGCTCTCGTTACTGACACCTCAATGAAGGAAAAGAAGATGGAAGACATTCCTATTGTTCGCGACTTTCTTAAGGTATTTCCTGAGGAATTACCTGGTCTTCCACCTCATCGTCAAGTCAAGTTTCAAATCGATCTAGCTCCTGGAGCAGCACCGATAGCTCGTGCACCTTACCGCTTAGCCCCATTAGAACTAGAAGAGCTGTCTACGCAACTATAGGAGCTTCTGGACAAGGGTTTCATTCGTCCTAGCTCTTCGCCCTGGGGAGCTCTAGTCTTGTTTGTGAAGAAGAAGGACGGTACCTTTCGAATGTGTATAGACTATCGTGAACTCAACAAGGTGACTATGAAGAATCGTTACCCTTTTCCTCGTATTGATGACTTGTTCGACCAGTTGAAAGGGTCGAGCTTCTACTCTAAGATTGATTTGAGATCGGGCTATCATCAGCTGAGAGTCCAAGACGAGGACATCTCCAAAACAGCATTCAAGACTTGTTACGGCCATTACGAGTTTTTGGTCATGCCTTTCGGGTTAACCAATGTACCTACGGTCTTCATGGATCTGATGAGCCGAGTGTGCAAACCTTACTTGGATAAGTTTGTTATTGTGTTTATCGACGCAATCCTAATCTATTCCAAGAGTCATGAGGAACACGAGCATCATCTGCGACTCATTTTGGAACTTCTTCGAACAAAACAACTTTATGCTAAGTTGTCGAAATAAGACTTTTGGCTTCATGAAGTCCATTTTCTAGACCACGTGGTAAACGAGGATGGAATTCATGTGGATCCATCCAAGGTTAATTCAATCAAAAACTGGCCTGCACCCCGTACACCAACCGAAATTCGTTAATTCTTGGGTTTGGCGGGTTACTACAGAAGGTTTATCAAGGATTTCTCAAGGATTGCGCAGCCTCTCACTTTACTGACCCAGAAGGGTGTCACCTATCGTTGGGGTGATGCACAGGAATCCACGTTTCAGCAACTGAAGGAAAAACTTTGTAGCGCACCTATTCTCTCGTTACCTGAAGGCACCGACGATTTCGTGGTTTATTGCGACGCGTCAATCCAAGGACTTGGTTGTGTGTTGATGCAACGTGAGAAAGTCATTGCTTATGCGTCACGCCAACTTAAGGTTCATGAAAGGAACTACACTACCCACGAACTGGAGCTGGGAGCTGTTGTTTTCGCACTCAAGATATGGAGGCATTACCTGTACGGTACCAAGTGCACCATTTACACCGATCACCGGAGTCTCTAGCATATCTTCGAGCAGAAGGAGTTGAACATGCGACAGCGTCGATGGGACGAACTTCTGAATGATTATGAGTGCGCGATCAAGTACCATCCAGGCAAGGCCGATGTTGTGGTCGACGCCCTCAGTCGAAAGGAGACTAAACCTAAGCATGTACGTGCGTTACAGCTTACCATTCACTCTAGTCTTCCCGCTCAAATTCGTGATGCTCAGGTCGAAGCATTGAAGGCAGAGAACATCAGGGTTGAGTCCCTGCGAGGATCGAGGAAACAGTTAGAACTAAGGGAAGACGGTGCCTACTACGTGGCGGGGCGCATCTGGGTTCCACTATATGGTAATTTACGTGAGCTTGTGATGGATGAAGCATACAAGTCTCGTTACTCAGTACATCCTGGTTCGGATAAGATGTACCACGATCTCAAGACTACGTGCTGGTGGCCCTACATGAAAGCTAACATAGCGACCTATGTTAGCAAATGTTTGACCTGTACGAGGGTCAAGGTCGAGTACTAGAAGCCATCAGGCCTACTTCAGTAACCAGAGATCCCGACATGGAAATGGGAGCAAATTTCCATGGACTTTGTTACTGGGTTACCTAGATCTCAATGAGGAAATGATACTATTTGAGTGATAGTGGATCGATTGACCAAGTCTGCACACTTTCTGGTTATCAAGGAAACGGATAAGTTTTCTACTTTAGCAGACGTTTACATGAAGGAAGTAGTTTCAAGGCACGGTGTTGGTGCACTACATTTGTCGACTTCGTCTTGTATCGAGTCTTACAATGTATTGTATAGATTAGGGCGCGTTTTACGAGAAAACTGAAAACGTATGTAATTAGGTTGAGGTTTCGCTCATAGGGTATTACATGGGGTTTCGCTTATTTGGTTGTATAGGGGTTTCGCTCATATGACATGGTCATAAGAGCGAAATCTCTTCACTATATATAGGGGTTCCCATGAGCGAAATCAGTATCATTCCCTTGTATCCCATACCGAAGTGCTGCCGGTGTAAAGATCGACCTGTAAATGTTGTTAAATCAATACAATCAGCATATTTAGTGAAGAATCAGCTGTTTCTACTCCGTTTCTTGTTATTCCGCACCTGAAACGAAGTTGAACGCCTCTGAACGACTCATTCGGGTCAGAACACGATCCTACAAGTGGTGTCAGAGCTCAGGAGGAGGAGTTTTGCAGAGATTAGCTGGAATTTATTGAGATTTCTTACTTCTACACATTCTTTCTTCAATTCAGAAAGTTTTACCGGTCAAGATTGGATCAAAATTTCACAGACTGTGCGTAATTGGACATAGACAAATCCCTGAAAGTTTCGGACTGAAATTCGGACTAAAAATGGACCAAATTACCTTCGGACTAGGTTTCGCTTATACGAACATTCTGGGATTTCGCTCATAGATACACTCTGATTTCGCTCATTAGGACAACCAGAACATTGATTTCGCTCTTTTGGACATAGGGTTTCGCTCCTGAGTACATCAGGTTTCACTCTTGTGTCACAAAATTCTGGGATTTCGCTCTAAAGGACATCAAGGTTTCGCTCTTGTGTACAACATCTTATTTCGCTCTTAAGGACCATCTGATTTCACTTTTAGGATCTCTAGGGTTTCGCTCTTGTGTACATCAAGGTTTCGCTCATAAGGCATCCAGTATACCTGATTTCGCTTATTTGTCACTAATCTTGAAAAACATGCTAAGTCATCATGGATACTGAATTCTACAACGCGTTTGCAACACCGTCTGGTCCAGCTGCTATTGCTCAAGCTATGAGTTTAGAAAACGAGACGGGAACCACCCAAAAGCCCCCTAAATTGATGAGTATCGAAGAATATTATGGGTGGAAAGATCGTTTCGAGAACTGGGTTCAGGTAAATCATCTCAGGTTTTGGGAATGCATACTGAAGAAATATGTGCTGCCTCGAACAGATTTACAGGTTCTTAAAGAGTTGTCAGAGTTCACCGATCAGGAACGGGTTATGTACAAAGCTGAGAAAATGATGATCAGTTTGCTTCAACAAGCCATCAAAGAAGACATATTCATTCTGCTACAGCACGATAAAACTGCAAAATCAATCTGGGATGCACTTAAAGTCAAATTTGAGGGTAGCGAGAACATGATAAAGAGCAAAAAGGCGCTACTTTAGAAAGAGTTTGATTTGTTTAGCAGTCTACCGGGTGAGGATACGAAGAAGCTGATTTAACGTTACTGCCACTTAGTGCGATCAATGTCGATGTTGAGTATTACCAAAGATCGTGAAGAGTGGGTAGATAAATTGGCTGATGCGATGTAAGGACCTTCAAAAATATGTCTTTAGTATACCCGTATACGAAAACCCGGACCCTAAAACCGTAATCTACATGAAAAATCAAGAAAAATCTGATTTGTTGGGTTTTAGGCGGGCTGCGTAAGAGATAACTCAATCTTACGCGGGCCGCTTCAACTTATAAATAAAACCGGATAAGTTTTACGAGTCCGGGCGGGGCGCGTAAAAGATTATGTAAGTTAATGCGGGCCGCGACAACTCATAATTATCCGGTAACACATACGGGCCACGTTTGGGCCACCTGTTAAACCTAGCCCATGACTAATCAGGCCTACGCCTAGACTGGGCGGCCATGCGGGCCGCGTAAGGCTTTTCCCAGATTTAACGCGGGCCGCGTCAGGCTCATTTTCAGGCTATAAATAGCCTAGCTCAGGGGCATTCATTTCGTGTCGTCAAAATCTTCTGTAAACGAAGATATACAGTGAAAAATTATAATTTTCATATAGTAGCGAGGTGCTGCCACAATACCGGGTAATAACTCGATCGCTATTACGATTCGATATCCGATCGATTGAAACTATCCAACGAGTGTTTAAGTGCTGCTCAATCTGGGTTTATACTTTGTTATTCGTCGTGATTCCAACAGGATATTTGAGTTATGCTCAGTTATTCGTTGTGAATCCGCTGGATATTTAAGTATCGCACTTTGTCATTTGTTGTGAGGGTTGTATCTCGTGAATTATCGTAACTGTTGTATTAGTTACTAACCTGGTTGTGTGCATTATTGTTAAACTAGGTTATCCGGCTTATCAGTAGGCTAAGTACTGCCCGTCTAAACTTGCAATGTGAGTCATTCTCTTTTATCAACTGTTTTACAATACTCCAAATTATTTTCCAAAAGTTATAATTACAGGGATTAAGTTTATGTAGTCTTCAATTACAGCTGGTATGTGGGGTATTGTGCACATTACTATTTTTATCACTTTAGGTGGGCGAGCCTAAATTTTGTGATACTCGTCACTATTGGGGCGATGGGATCCAATAGTGGTATGACCACAGTCACAGATACGGTCGAGTGACAAATACCTATTCTTGATAATTGGTTGATAAAAACATTGTAATCTCCCTTAATACTGTAAATTATAACGTGTCTTTTTAATTAAAATGAATGATTCACTCAGTATTTCCCCGCTGATAAAATATTTTTACAACATGTTTCAGGTGACCTACTTTGAATCAAGTCCAAGTGCTCAGGAGCACTCCGAAGCTTAAAGTAGTAGCTCAAATAAAGAAATAAACGTGTTAATAAAATAAAGAAATTATGAAATTTCTCTACTGTAAATACGGGGTATATCCCGAATTATAAATAAATAAAACTCGGGCATTTTCAAGTTTAAAACGATCCTGATAAGACTTCCGTTGTGAAAATGAATACCACGGGATTTCTGTCCCGCGGCTTCTGGACCGGGTCAAACCGGACCCGGGGGCCGTGACAGAAAAAGGTGGTATCAGAGCCACTGATTTAAGCCAATTAAGTATTTAGAAAATACTTAATTTATCTGATTGCCATTCTGTGATTTTGTGAAACTTTAGTTTACAAAATTTTAACTTAGGATTATGTGCGTCTTCATGTGTGTTAACAGCATGAATGAAATATCAGAAGCCCTACAAAATATTTCAATCCATAGTACAGATATGGATATCACCGGTATTACTACTGGATACCAGGCGGATGTAGAGGAGCTCATGGTATTTAAAGCCCAGCCTCAGGAAAAACCCAAAGTAGTGAAAAAGAGAAATAGGTGGGCGGGTTGGAGGCGTGTGCGTAGGAAGAAGCCCGCAACTCAGAAAACTATGAAAAAGGACGACCCAAAAGACAAGGGAAAAGGCATAGAAATTGGAGAGAGTTCTAGACAAAATCAGGAACCCCTATCTTGGGAGGAAGAGTAAGATCGTAAACTGTCGCTAGGAGATATCATTGGGTCAACCGATGAAACTCTCCCTAACTACCCAACAGAAGCCTTACTGCCTGTTAACCTAGAACCTACTATTCCATACCCCATTATGCACCCTAGACCTTTTCCAGGAACCTTAGAACAATGGTGGTCTGCCGACTGGCAAATGTACCGAAGAAGATAGGGTCATGTATGCTTCCCACCTTTTCAAGGAGGAAGCGTTAGAATGGTGGAACACAGTATTACAAGCTAAAGGAAGTGACATGGCTTATGCCATGAGTTGGGAGGAATTTAAACAGCTGATAGAAAGGAAGTTCTGCCATGAATACGAGAAAGAGCAAATGGCGAATAAATTCCTAAGCCACCGAATGGTGGATGTAGATTGTCGAGGGTATACCTCAAAATTCTTTGTGTATGCCAGAATTGTACCTACTCTGGCTTCGCCAGAACCGGTACTTATTTCTCGCTATATTTGGGGTTTAATTAGCGAGATTCGTGATATTGTCAAGGCCGCGAGACCATGCACAATTGACGATGCAGTGGAACTAGCCAACACTTTAACTGACGGACTGGTACGCACTCGAGAAGAAAATAGAAAGAAGGATTTGGCTCAGAAAATTACCCAAGGATTTCGTGTGGGTAGTGGTAGTAGTTTCAAGAGAATGGGAACAGGACAATCCTCTGTTCTGCCATATTGCAAAAACTGTAAAAGGAAGCATTTCGGAAAATGTAGGGAAACTTGTAAATTTTGCAAAATGGTAGGCCATCGGGAAGAGAATTGCAGAAAGAAAATCACAGTCTGCTACAGCTGCGGAGAAACTGGGCATTATAAGCCCGATTGCCCTAAATTAGTCAAACCAGCAGACAACAAGGCTAAACCGGCTGAAGGAACTACCAAGAGGAACGCTAGAGCCTTCCAATTGACTACTCAGGAAGCCGAACTAATTCCTGATGTCATAGCTGGTACGTTTTTAGTTCACAACATTTATGCAAAAGTATTATTTGACTCTGGTGCAAACCAAAGTTTTATAAATACTTCGTTCTGCCAAGCCGTTAATTTACCTTTAACCAACCTTAGGCAGATTTTTACAGTCGAAACGGCAGATGGAAATTCTGTTAAAATAGATAAGATTTTGCAACCATGCTCGAATTCTCTGTGATAGAAATTCTATAGAAATTCATACACCCACAGGAGAATTAGTAACAATTACCGAAGACAAACCACAAAAACCACTGAAATTTATTTCAGTAATGAAGTTGGCCAGTTATTCAAGAAAACAAGGAATAACATATATGGTTTCAGTAGTTGTTAATACCAAAATTAAGAAACTGGAAGATATTCCAATAGTATCCGAATATCCAGATGTCTTTCCAGAAGACTTACCCGGATTACCACCGGATAGGGAGGTAGAATTTAGAATTCATCTAATTCCAGGAACGATACCGATAGCTAAGGCACCTTATCGGTTAGCGCCAACTGAAATGCTAGAATTAAAGAAACAGTTAGATGAATTACTAAGTAAAGGATTTATACGACCGAGTGTCTCTCCATGGGGAGCGCCGGTGTTGTTTGTAAAGAAGAAAGATGGATCAATGAGAATGTGTATCGACTATAGGGAATTAAACAAGGTTACAATTAAGAATCGATACCCATTACCTAGGATTGATGATCTTTTTGATCAATTGCAAGGAGCTAGATATTTTTCTAAGATAGATTTGCGCTCCGGGTATCATCAATTAAAGGTACAGGAAGAAGACATACCTAAAACTGCTTTCAGAACTAGGTATGGACATTACGAATTGACAGTCATGCCCTTCGGATTAACAAATGCTCCAGCAGCATTTATGGACATGATGAATAGAATCTGTAAACCGTATTTGGATAAATTTGTGATCGTCTTCATCGACGATATACTTATTTACTCCAAAAGCCAGGAGGAACATTGTGAGCACCTACATGCACTCTTAACTTTGTTAAGAAAATAAAAGCTTTATGCCAAATTCTCGAAGTGTGAATTTTGGCTCAAGGAAGTGCAATTCTTAGGACACATGGTGAATCACGAAGGTATTCACGTAGATCCCTCCAAGATTGAAGCCATCACCAAATGGAAAGCCCCGCAATCAGCAACGGAAGTTAGAAGTTTTCTAGGATTAGCTGGTTATTATAGACGCTTTATTAAAGATTTTTCTAAGATAGCCATACCATTAACCAAGTTAACCTGTAAAGCTGTAAAATTTGAATGGGGACCCAAACAGGAAGAGGCTTTTAGGATTTTAAAGCAAAGATTAACAAATGCCCCAATCTTAGCATTACCAGATGGAACATAAGATTTTGAAGTTTAATGTGATGCTTCTATGCTAGGATTAGGATGTGTGTTAATGCAACGCAAAAAGGTAATTGCGTATGCCTCAAGACAATTGAAGAAGCACGAAGAAAATTACACAACTCATGACTTAGAATTAGGAGCAGTAATTTTTGCCCTTAAGATTTGGAGACACTATCTGTACGGAAGTAAATTTTACTGTCTATACAGATCATAAAAGTTTAAGGTACATATTTGGGCAAAAAGAGTTAAACATGAGACAAAGAAGATGGATGGAAATCCTAAGCGATTACGACTGTGATATTCAATATCACGAAGGAAAGGCAAACGTAGTCGCGGATTCCTTAAGTCGGAAATACCATGAAAAGCAAAGGCGAATTCGTGCTCTTAGATTAAATCTACAGATAGATTTAATGGAACAATTAAAGAATGCTCAAACCACAGCAATCAAGGATGATGCTGAAGGAATGAAAGGACAAACGAAAGAATTAGAACAAGGAAATGATTGAATTTGGAGATTCCATAAGAAAAGAATTTGGGTACCTAAACAGGGAAATTTAAGGAATAAGATTTTAGAAGAAGCCCATAAATCTAGGTATACCATGCACCCTGGAAATAATAAGATGTATCAAGATTTAAGAAATAATTTCTGCTGGATAGGAATGAAAAAGGACATAGCTAGTTACGTATCTAAGTGTCTTACTTGTTCGCAAGTTAAGGCTGAACACCAGAAACCTTCAGGGTTACTTCAACAATTAGAAATGCCTGTTTGGAAATGGAAACTGATAACCATGGATTTCGTTACTAAGTTACCCAAAACCAGAAAAGGTAATGATGCGATTTGGGTGATCGTGGACCGATTAACCAAGTCAGCTCATTTTCTACCCACGAAAGAAACTTTCAGCATGGCAAGATTAGCAAAATTATACGTAGATGAAGTAGTATCCCTACATGGAGTTCTACTTTCTATTGTATCGGACAGGGATAGTCGTTTTACTTCACATTTCTGGACAAGTTTCCAAGAAGCCATGGGTACTCGTTTAAACTTAAGTATGGCTTATCATCCCCAAATAGACGGACAGAGTGAAAGAACCATTCAAACATTGGAAGACATGCTTAGGGCATGTGTAATAGATTTCGGTGGAAACTGGGATGATCATTTGCCTTTAATTGAATTCTCCTATAACAATAGTTATCATGCAAGCATTGAAGCTGCCCCGTTCGAAGCACTGTATGGACGCAAATGTAGAACTCCAGTTTGTTGGGCAGAGATAGGAGAAAATCAGTTATCAGGACCTGAGATTGTACAAGAAACTACCGACAAGATCACTCAAATCAAAGAAAGACTAAAGACCGCTCGGGATCGCTAGAAAAGTTATGCAGACAACCGTCGTAAGCCGTTAGAATTCCAAGTCGGAGATAAGGTACTTTTAAAGGTTTCTCCTTGGAAAGGAGTAGTGCGATTTGGAAAGAAAGGAAAGCTAAGTCCAATCAGCATATTTAGTGAAGAATCAGCTGTTTCAAAGAAAGGAAACGAAGTTGAACGCCTCTGAACGACTCATTCGGGTCAGAACACGATCCTACAAGTGGTGTCAGAGATCAGGAGGAGGAGTTCTGCAGAGATTAGCTGGAATTTATTGAGATTTCTTACTTCTACATCTTCTTTCTTCAATTCAGAAAGTTTTACCGGTCAAGATTGGATCAAAATTTCACAGACTGTGCGTAATTGGACATAGACAAATCCCTGAAAGTTTCGGACTGAAATTCGGACTAAAAATGGACCAAATTACCTTCGGACTAGGTTTCGCTTATACGAACATTCTGGGATTTCGCTCATAGATACACTCTGATTTCGCTCATTAGGACAACCAGAACATTGATTTCGCTCTTTTGGACATAGGGTTTCACTCCTGAGTACATCAGGTTTCACTCTTGTGTCACAAAATTCTGGGATTTCGCTCTAAAGGACATCAAGGTTTCGCTCTTGTGTACAACATCTTATTTCGCTCTTAAGGACCATCTGATTTCGCTTTTAAGATCTCTAGGGTTTTCGAATGTCGAATGATTTTATCAGAATCTCGATAATGTTGTTCATGCTTCTTTTTTTCTACTTGGCATTTCTATTGATTGGCATTGATTTCAATCTGGTTATTATGAAACTCCAATCCATGCTTCTGGGGAAGTCTCTCCACTTCCTCTTTAGTCTCTTGGGGTGGGGTGGGGGTCTAATTTTTTTAGCATTCCTTTTTTTTTGATCCGGAAACCATGGGGAAGATGATGGATCCTTCGGGGGCCTCTAGCTCAGGATCAGGTGAGGGAAGAGGCTTCCGGTGGACCGATTTATTTGGAAGCAGTTCCACTGGAAGTTCCGAGACCAGCGTAGCACCGGACCCGACCTCTACCCATCCTGGTGAACCCGCAGCGCCTATTGCTGAGGTTTATCTTCCCTTACAGGAAGACGGACAAAGGCGTCTGGAGCTCAGTCATCGTCTGAGCATCAATACTATCAGGCATCCCTTGCTCGATAGTATTTTTGATGACATTATTGAAACCCAATTCCGAACGGAGCTTTAGATAGAGAAAGCGCTTCGTTCAGACAGGGTTCAAGAAGATGACTTTCTAGAGAAAAGGCACCAGATTAGGGGGGGTCCTATTCTATCCTAATGGTAGGGCATTCTCATTAGAGACCTACAAGGACCACCTTAATCAAAGTTATGAATCGCACTCATCAGCCTTCTATAAGGCAGGCTATGATAGGTCCCATAGTCTTGTGTACATCAAGGTTTCGCTCATAAGGCATCCAGTATACCTGATTTCGCGTATTTATCACTAATCTTGAAAAACGTGCTAAGTCATCATGGATACTGAATTCTACAACGCGTTTGCAACACCGTCTGGTCCAGCTACTATTGCTCAAGCTATGAGTTTAGAAAACGAGACAGGAACCACCCAAAAGCCCCCTAAATTGATGAGTATCGAAGAATATTACGGGCGGAAAGATCGTTTCGAGAACTGGGTTCAGGTAAATCATCTCAGGTCTTGGGAATGCATACTGAAGAAATATGTGCTGCCTCGAACAGATTTACAGGTTCTTAAAGAGTTGTCAGAGTTCACCGATCAGGAACGGGTTATGTACAAAGCTGAGAAAATGATGATCAGTTTGCTTCAGCAAGCCATCAAAGAAGACATATTCATTCTGCTACAGCACGATAAAACTGCAAAGTCAATCTGGGATGCACTTAAAGTCAAATTTGAGGGTAGCGAGAACATGATAAAGAGCAAAAAGGGGCTACTTAAGAAAAAGTTTGATTTGTTTTGCAGTCTACCGAGTGAGGATACGAAGAAGCTGATTGAACGTTACTGCCACTTAGTGCGATCAATGTCGATGTTGAGTATTACCAAAGATCGTGAAGAGTGGGTAGATAAATTGGCTGATGCGTTGTAAGGACCTTCAAAAAAAATGTCTTTAGTATACCCGTATACGTAAACCCGGACCCTAAAACCCTAATCTACATGAAAAATCAAGAAAAATCTGATTTGTTGGGTTTTAGGCGGGCCGCGTAAGAGATAACTCAATCTTACGCGGGCCACTTCAACTTATAAATAAAACCGGATAAGTTTTACGAGTCCGGGCGGGCCGCGTAAAAGATTATGTAAGTTAATGCGGGCCGCGACAACTCATAATTATCCAGTAACACATACGGGCCACGTTTGGGCCACCTGTTAAACCTAGCCTATGACTAATCAGGCCTACGCCTAGACTGGGCGGCCATGCGGGCTGCGTAAGGCTTTGCCCAGATTTAACGCGGGCCGCGTCAGGCTCATTTTCAGGCTATAAATAGCCTAGCTCAGGGGCATTCATTTCGTGTCGTCAAAATCTTCTGTAAACGAAGATACACTGTGAAAAATTATAATTTTCATATAGTAGCGAGGTGCTGCCACAATACCGGGTAATAACTTGATCGCTATTACGATTCGATATCCGATCGATTGAAACTATCCAACGAGTGTTTAAGTGCTGCTCAATCTGGGTTTATACTTTGTTATTCGTTGTGATTCCAACAGGATATTTGAGTTATGCTCAGTTATTCGTTGTGAATCCGCTGGATATTTAAGTATCGCACTTTGTCATTTGTTGTGAGGGTTGTATCTCGTGAATTATCGTAACTGCTATATTAGTTACTAACCTGGTTGTGTGCATTATTGTTAAACTAGGTTATTCGGCTTATCAGTAGGCTAAGTACTGCCCGTCTAAACTTGCAATGTGAGTCATTCTCTTTTATCAACTGTTTTACAATACTCCAAATTATTTTCCAAAAGTTATAATTACAGGGATTAAGTTTATGTAGTCTTCAATTACAGCTGGTATGTGGGGTATTGTGCACATTACTATTTTTATCACTTTAGGTGGGCGAGCCTAAATTTTGTGATACTCGTCACTATTGGGGTGACGGGATCCAATAGTGGTATGACCACAGTCACAGATACGGTCGAGTGACAAATACCTATTCTTGATAATTGGTTGATAAATACCTATTTTTAATTAAAATGAATGATTCACTCAGTATTTCCCCGCTGATAAAATATTTTTACAACATGCTTCAGGTGACCTACTTTGAATCAAGTTCAAGTGCTCAGGAGCACTCCGAAGCTTAAAGTAGTGGCTCAAATAAAGAAATAAACGTGTTTATAAAATAAAGAAATTATGAAATTTCTCTACTGTAAATTACGGGGTATATCCCGAATTATAAATAAATAAAACTCGGGCATTTTCAAGTTTAAAACGATCCTGATAAGACTTCCGCTGTGAAAATGAATACCACGGGATTTCTGTCCCGCGGCTCCTGGACCGGGTCAAACCGGACCCAGGGGACGTGACAGAAAAAGGTGGTATCAGAGCCACTGATTTAAGCCAATTAAGTATTTAGAAAATACTTAATTTATCTGATTATGTGCGTTAACAACATGAATGAAATATCAGAAGCCCTACAAAATATTTCAATCCATAGTACAGATATGGATATCACCGGTATTACTACTGGATACCAGGCGGATGTAGAGGAGCCCATGGGATTTAAAGCCCAGCCTCAGGAAAAACCCAAAGTAGTGAAAAAGAGACATAGGTGGGCGGGTTGGAGGCGTGTGCGTAGGAAGAAGCCCGCAACTCAGAAAACTATGAAAAAGGACGACCCAAAAGACAAGGGAAAAGGCATAGAAATTGGAGAGAGTTCTAGACAAAATCAGGAACCCCTATCTTGGGCGGAAGAGCTAGATCGTAAACTGTCGCTAGGAGATATCATTGGGTCAACCGATGAAACTCTCCCTAACTACCCAGCAGAAGCCTTACTACCTGTTTACCTAGAACCTGCTATTCCAGACCCCATTATGCACCCTAGACCTTTTCCAGGAACCTTAGAACAATGGTGGTCTGCCGACTGGCAATTTCAGAACATCATGAACAGCCCTAACACTTTTCTCCCTCAATTTGATCCGGAACCTATACCCAATCCACCAATGAGTAATGAAAATTTAGCTGAACTCCGCCACTACGGCGAGGATTTGGTGGATGCAGGAAATAGAATTCGGGAGGTAGGAGAACAGATCTCCTGGAAATACGACGAGAGGGAACGTCGTTACTGAAAAAGCCAGTCAACGGAAAATGCAGAGGGTGGTGTAATGTATAATAGTAAAATATAACTCTTGTAAAATAGTTTAAAAATAAAACCTTGTAAGATAAGCAGTGTGTACGGAAGCATAGTATTAAAAATATATATAAAAATCGAATAGTCGCAAAGTCGACAATTTTGGCTGTACCTGTTTATGTGATTATGTGTTTCCTTAATGGTTAATTAGTATTAATTGCCTACTTGTTAATGTACAGAATGGGTAAACAAAATCTCTCGGATATTTACTATCAACTAGACAGTGTCCAAAAGACTAAGAAAATCTCATCCCGACCAAACTCCTCGAGATATTCAGTAAACACTAGTGAAGGAATATTTATCCGTAAAGCATCCTATGAAAACCCACTTACTCCCGAGAAAAGAGATTGGATTATTAGAAAAAGTCAAGAGAAAAATAGGAACGTCCAAATCAAAAGAAATAGTGATTAATAAGGAAACTGATAAAAACCCACCATGGGAAGACGAGTTAGAGGAAAAATGGTCAGACCTTTATATGTTAGCTACTACTGCTGCGAACCTTGATCCGTAATCAAGATAAGTAGCAAAACAAAAACCAATCCTGGTAAATAAATAAGTACGAGGGAATAAATGCAGGATGTAGTCGTTAAATAGTAGTATGTTTTATCAGTTGTAATAGATCTATAAGATTGTGTGTTGTTTTCTTAAATAAAGTTTGATTGTATAATGGACTCAAAGTATTTGTATTAAATAATAGTTCATAAACGTTCAGATGGAACACGCCGTAAATGAACCAGTTAATGAAGTTAACCAGTCAGAACATAATAACGAGGATCACTTCCTAAATCGGCAAGACATAGAAAATATCGTTGCTCAAGGAATAGTTAATGCTATCCCGGCTATTGTCGCCGCGGTAAAAAGTCCTGTTGAGCCTTCGCAAGCTCACCCTAGTAAACGTACGCACGACGATACTGCAAGTAATAGTATCAACGGAGGTGGTAATAATAATAACAATGGAATTCAGGCCCCGCTACATAAAAAGATGAAAGCTGCAACACCTGGTTGCACTTACAAAGAATTCATTGCCTGTAAACCTGTAGAATTTGCAGGTAACGAAGGGGCGACTGCGGCACTGCGTTGGTTGGAGAAAACCGAAGCCGTAATTAAAATAAGCAAATGTACCGAAGAAGATAGGGTCATGTATGCTTCGCACCTTTTCAAGGAGGAAGCGTTAGAATGGTGGAACACAGTATTACAAACTAAAGGAAGTGACATGGCTTATGCCATGAGTTGGGAGGAATTTAAACAGCTGATAGAAAGGAAGTTCTGCCCTGAATACGAGAAAGAGCAAATGGCGAATAAATTCCTAAGCCACCGAATGGTGGATGTAGATTGTCGAGGGTATACCTCAAAATTCTTTGAGTATGCTAGAATTGTACCTACTCTGGCTTCGCCAGAACCAGTACTTATTTCTCGCTATCTTTGGGGTTTAAATAGCGAGACTCATGATATTTTCAAGGCCGCGAGACCACGCACAATTGACGATGCAGTGGAACTAGCCAACACTTTAACTGACGGATTGGTACGCACTCGAGAAGAAAATAGAAAGAAGGATTTGGCTCAGAAAATTACCCAAGGATTTCGTGTGGGTAGTGGTAGTAGTTTCAAGAGAAGGGGAACAGGACAATCCTCTGTTCTGCCATATTGCAAAAACTGTAAAAGGAAGCATTTCGGAAAATGTAGGGAAACTTGTAACTTTTGCAAAATGGTAGGCCATCGGGAAGAGAATTGCAGAAAGAAAATCACAGTCTGCTACAACTGCGGAGAAACTGGGCATTATAAGCCAGATTCCCCTAAATTAGTCAAACCAGCAGACAACAAGGCTAAACCGGCTGAAGGAACTACCAAGAGGAACGCTAGAGCCTTCCAATTGACTACTCAGGAAACCGAACTAATTCCTGATGTCATAGCTGGTACGTTTTTAGTTCACAACATTTATGCAAAAGTATTATTTGACTCTGGTGCAAACCAAAGTTTTATAAATACTTCGTTCTGCCAAGCCCTTAATTTACCTTTAACCAACCTTAGGCAGATTTTTACCGTCGAAACGGCAGATGGAAATTCTGTTAAAATAGATAAGATTTTGCAAGAGGGGAAGATAGAACTTTTAGGCCATAAATTTTCTGCAAACCTGTTACCAATGAACTTAGCCGAATTCGATGTCGTACTAGGAATGGATTGGTTAGTCGCCAACCATGCTCGAATTCTCTGTGATAGAAATTCTATAGAAATTCATACACCCACAGGAGAATTAGTAACAATTACCGGAGACAAACCACAAAAGCCACTGAAATTTATTTCAGTAATGAAGTTGGCCAGTTATTCAAGAAAACAAGGAATACCATATATGGTTTCAGTAGTTGTTAATACCAAAAGTAAGAAACTGGAAGATATTCCAATAGTATCCGAATATCCAGATGTCTTTCCAGAAGACTTACCCGGATTACCACCAGATAGGGAGGTAGAATTTAGAATTCATCTAATTTCAGGAACGATACCGATAGCTAAGGCACCTTATCGGTTAGCGCCAACTGAAATGCTAGAATTAAAGAAACAGTTAGATGAATTACTAAGTAAAGGATTTATACGACCGAGTGTCTCTCCATGGGGAGCGCCGGTGTTGTTTGTAAAGAAGAAAGATGGATCAATGAGAATGTGTATCGACTATAGGGAATTAAACAAGGTTACAATTAAGAATCGATACCCATTACCTAGGATTGATGATCTTTTTGATCAATTGCAAGGAGCTAGATATTTTTCTAAGATAGATTTGCGCTCCGGATATCATCAATTAAAGGTACAGGAAGAAGACATACCTAAAACTGCTTTCAGAACTAGGTATGGACATTACGAATTTACAGTCATGCCCTTCGGATTAACAAATGCTCCAGCAACATTTATGGACATGATGAATAGAATCTGTAAACCGTATTTGGATAAATTTGTGATCGTCTTCATCGACGATATACTTATTTACTCCAAAAGCCTGGAGGAACATTGTGAGCACCTACGTGCACTCTTAACTTTGTTAAGAATAGAAAAGCTTTATGCCAAATTCTCGAAGTGTGAATTTTGGCTCAAGGAAGTGCAATTCTTAGGACACATGGTGAATCACGAAGATATTCACGTAGATCCCTCCAAGATTGAAGCCATCACCAAATGGAAAGCCCCGCAATCAGCAACGGAAGTTAGAAGTTTTCTAGGATTAGCTGGTTATTATAGACGCTTTATTAAAGATTTTTCTAAGATAGCCGTACCATTAACCAAGTTAACCTGTAAAGCTGTAAAATTTGAATGGGGACCAAAACAGGAAGAGGCTTTTAGGATTTAAAGCAAAGATTAACAAATGCCCCAATCTTAGCATTACCAGATGGAACAGAAGATTTTGAAGTTTAATGTGATGCTTCTATGCTAGGATTAGGATGTGTGTTAATGCAACGCAAAAAGGTAATTGCGTATGCCTCAAGACAATTGAAGAAGCACGAAGAAAATTACACAACTCATGACTTAGAATTAGGAGCAGTAATTTTTGCCCTTAAGATTTGGAGACACTATCTGTACGGAAGTAAATTTACTGTCTATACAGATCATAAAAGTTTAAGGTACATATTTGGGCAAAAAGAGTTAAACATGAGACAAAGAAGATGGATGGAAATCCTAAGCGATTACGACTGTGATATTCAATATCACGAAGGAAAGGCAAACGTAGTCGCGGATGCCTTAAGTCGGAAATACCATGAAAAGCAAAGGCGAATTCGTGCTCTTAGATTAAATCTACAGATAGATTTAATGGAACAATTAAAGAATGCTCAAACCACAGCAATCAAGGATGATGCTGAAGGAATGAAAGGACAAACGAAAGAATTAGAACAAGGAAATGATTGAATTTGGAGATTCCATAAGAAAAGAATTTGGGTACCTAAACAGGGAAATTTAAGGAATAAGATTTTAGAAGAAGCCCATAAATCTAGGTATACCATGCACCCTGGAAATAATAAGATGTATCAAGATTTAAGAAATAATTTCTGGTGGATAGGAATGAAAAAGGACATAGCTAGTTACGTATCTAAGTGTCTTACTTGTTCGCAAGTTAAGGCTGAACACCAGAAATCTTCAGGGTTACTTCAACAATTAGAAATGCCTGTTTGGAAATGGGAACTGATAACCATAGATTTCGTTACTAAGTTACCCAAAACCAGAAAAGGTAATGATGCGATTTGGGTGATCGTGGACCGATTAACCAAGTCAGCTCATTTTCTACCCATGAAAAAAACTTTCAGCATGGCAAGATTAGCAAAATTATACGTAGATGAAGTAGTATCCCTACATAGAGTTCCACTTTCTATTGTATCGGACAGGGATAGTCGTTTTACTTCACATTTCTGGACAAGTTTCCAAGAAGCCATGGGTACTCGTTTAAACTTAAGTACGGCTTATCATCCCCAAACAGACGGACAGAGTGAAAGAACCATTCAAACATTGGAAGACATGCTTAGGGCATGTGTAATAGATTTCGGTGGAAACTGGGATGATCATTTGCCTTTAATTGAATTCTCCTATAACAATAGTTATCATGCAAGCATTGAAGCTGCCCCGTTCGAAGCACTGTATGGACGCAAATGTAGAACTCCAGTTTGTTGGGCAGAGATAGGAGAAAATCAGTTATCAGGACCTGAGATTGTACAAGAAACTACCGACAAGATCACTCAAATCAAAGAAAGACTAAAGACCGCTCGGGATCGCTAGAAAAGTTATACAGACAACCGTCGTAAGCCGTTAGAATTCCAAGTCGGAGATAAGGTACTTTTAAAGGTTTCTCCTTGGAAAGGAGTAGTGCGATTTGGAAAGAAAGGAAAGCTAAGTCCAAGATACGTAGGACCATTCCAAGTAATCCAACGAATAGGACCAGTTGCTTATCGTTTACAACTACCAGAAGAACTAGCAGGAGTACATGATGTATTTCATGTATCCAATCTTAAGAAATGTCTATCTGACGAAACTCTGGTAGTACCTCTTCCAGATATACAAGTAAATGAAAAGGTGAAGTTTGTGGAGAAACCGCTCCAAATAGAAGATAGAAAGATTAAGTTTCTCAAACATAAACGACTGGTGCTAGTCAAGGTCAAGTGGGATTCAAAGAGAGGACCTGAATACACTTGGGAGCTGGAAATAGAGATGAAACGCAAATATCCACACTTATTTCAGTAAATCTCGAGGACGAGATTTCTATTAAGGTGGGGAGGATGAAAGGACCTTCAAAAAAATGTCTTTAGTATACCCGTATACGAAAACCCAGACCCTAAAACCCTAATCTACATGAAAAATCAAGAAAAATCTGAGTTGTTGGGTTTTAGGCGGGCCGCGTAAGAGATAACTCAATCTTAGGCGGGCCGCTTCAACTTATAAATAAAACCGGATAAGTTTTACGAGTCCGGGCGGGCCGCGTAAAAGATTATGTAAGTTAATGCGGGCCGCGACAACTCATAATTATCCGGTAACACATACGGGCCACGTTTGGGCCACCTGTTAAACCTAGCCCATGACTAATCAGGCCTACGCCTAGACTGCGCGGCCATGCGGGCCGCGTAAGGCTTTGCCCAGATTTAACACGGGCTGCGTCAGGCTCATTTTCAGGCTATAAATAGCCTAGCTCAGGGGCATTCATTTTGTGTCGTCAAAATCTTCTGTAAACGAAGATATATTGTGAAAAATTATAATTTTCATATAGTAGCGAGGTGCTGCCACAATACCGGGTAATAACTCGATCGCTATTACGATTCGATATCCGATCGATTGAAACTATCCAACGAGTGTTTTAGTGCTACTCAGTCTGGGTTTATACTTTGTTATTCGTCGTGATTCCAACAGGATATTTGAGTTATGCTCAGTTATTCGTTGTGAATCCGCTGGATATTTAAGTATCGCACTTTGTTATTTGTTGTGAGGGTTGTATCTCGTGAATTATCGTAACTGCTGTATTAGTTACTAACCTGGTTGTGTGCATTATTGTTAAACTAGGTTATTCGGCTTATCAGTAGGCTAAGTACTGCCCGTCTAAACTTGCAATGTCAGTCATTCTCTTTTATCAACTGTTTTACAATACTCCAAATTATTTTCCAAAAGTTATAATTACAGGGATTAAGTTTATGTAGTCTTCAATTACAGCTGGTATGTGGGGTATTGTGCACATTACTATTTTTATCACTTTAGGTGGGCGAGCCTAAATTTTGTGATACTCGTCACTATTGGGGCGACGGGATCCAATAGTGGTATGACCACAGTCACAGATACGGTCGAGTGACAAATACCTATTCTTGATAATTGGTTGATAAAAACATTGTAATCTCCCTTAATACTGTAAATTATAACAACGTGTCTTTTTAATTAAAATGAATGATTCACTCAGTATTTCCCCGCTGACAAAATATTTTTACAACATGTTTCAGGTGACCTACTTTGAATCAAGTCCAAGTGCTCAGGAGCACTCCGAAGCTTAAAGTAGTGGCTCAAATAAAGAAATAAACGTGTTTATAAAATAAAGAAATTATGAAATTTCTCTACTATAAATTACGGGGTATATCCCGAATTATAAATAAATAAAACTCGGGCATTTTCAAGTTTAAAACGATCCTGATAAGACTTCCGCTGTGAAAATGAATTCCACGGGATTTCTGTCCCGCGGCTCCTGGACCGGGTCAAACCAGACCCGGGGGCCGTGACATGCGTTACCATAGAAAGAGTGGGGAATGTATTTGATGATTCTGAAAAACACGGGTGTTTATGATGGATTAACTATCTCTCAGTTTATTGAAAAGATCGAGAGTCGGGATCTGGAACAACAGAAGATTGCTAGGATGAATAGTCCAAGTGGTCAACAGGACGTAAAGATGTATTACAAAGGTAGTATTCCGGTTCCTGAAGCTGAGAGAAGTCCGAAAATTCAAATTACATTCAGTGCTGGGGATTCATCAGAAAAAGCTGATCAGGGATCAAACAAAAGCAGCAGTGGATTCTCATAATTTCCTAGTGTCAATCCTAAAGAGTCAAACACGAATTTTCAGTCTTAGAGCACAAAGACAGGAAATGGTTACGTGATTCAATGCAACATCGCTCTAAATCTTCCAGAAGGCCAAAGTTTTTCTAAGGAAACTGCAAAAGACCACATGGCTCTACTTGGTTCCGTGTTGTTATCTTATGAAGGTCTTGTTGCTGGGAGGATCGGAAATCCTATGCTCACAAATGCGGATTACGATCAAATAGACGCCGAGGAGATGGAATTAATGGATATCAAATGGTGTCTTGCTAGTGTTCTTAGGCGTGCTGAAAAGTTCAAAACGATTACCGGGAGAAATGACTTTCTTGATGCTCATGTTTCTACTTTAGGTTTTGATAAATCTAAAGTTACTTGTTTTCGATGCAGGGAGAAAGGCCATTTCAAACGAGAGTGCAAGAATAGGGAAGCTAGTGGTGCTCAGAATCCGTTCGAAAAAGACGACTACTATCGGAAAGCCATTTATCAGCAGGTTGGTCAATCACAAGACTCACAGACGGCTCATGGTAGGAAGATTGAGGATTCCAAGAGAGCATGTTTGGAAGATTTCAACTGGAGCAACTACATATCACCTGAAAGCAAAGCTTGTTTAATTGATCAAGATGATGAACAACTACCTGAAGGCTTCAGCTGGGATATGTTTGTTGATGAAAAGGGTGATTTCAAAGCTTTCATTGCAAAGATTGTTAGAGAACCAGACATGTTTGCCACATGGATGAAGTCTATTGGTGAGACGGTGAAGAGTGTGGAGGAACAGTCTGTTGCATCTGACGAAAGCTCAAAAAGTGCTGATGAAAGTTCACAGAGTGTAGATGAGAGTGTACAGAATGATGTTACTTCAGAAAAAGAAGTTGTATTTGATCAAACACCGTCAGATTCTGATGTATCAGATGCTAGTTTTGAAAAATCTGCACACTTTGATCAGTCACCAGTCGATAGCAGTAGTGATGATGAAGAAGAGAAACATATCAATATTGCTAAATCTCATCTTTCTCCTGAAAGTTTTCATTTCTATTTTGCAGATCTCATGGAGAAGCTAAAGGAGAAACGAGCTGCTAAAGAACAACAACAATAGAAATCTGAAGATGTTGTTCAGAATGAGAATGTTAAAAGTGTTGCTGAGAAGACTACTGAAGCTGAGAAGGTGAAAGAAGAAGAAAAAGTGATTGAAGTGGTAAAGACAATCGAGGTTGAAAAGATTGTTGAAGTCATCAAGCCTTGCGAAAAGTGTTTAGAAGATTGCAAGGAATGTGCAGCAAAGAATGAGATAATTGCTGAATATGAGAAGAAGAAGGAGCAGTTATTGTTCAACCTCAACTATGTGAAAGAATCTTATGATGTCTTGAACAAAATAGTAACTGGTCTCCAAAAGACAAACTCAGAAAGAGAACAAGCACTAACGATGATGAATGCTGTGATGATGACAAAGCAAAAAGCCATCAACTTTTACATCGAAGAGAGTGCTAAGTGGAAGCAAGAGTTGGAGACAGAAAAGATTGAGAATGAGAGGATTAGACGTTTATTGCAAAGTTATTCTAGTTCTGATTATCTCATTGATCGTATTTACCCAACTGTTGCAGGTATGGAAGCTTTTCAAGATGAGAAGCCGAAGAAAAAGAAAGATAGTGGTAAGAAACCGACTGTTAGCTATAACAAGTGTCCGCCTCCGATTTGGGAAGGGTATTCTCCTAGAAAACCAAACGAGGAGCAACTTGAAAAAGCAGTCAATATAAAGCTAAAAACCGACACAACTGACGAATTACCAGAAAACATGATGTCACGTTCACCTCGTCCGATACTGATCATGAGTCTGAGTTAATCAAAAAGGTGGTCGATCAGGTGTTGGATACTGATGAGGAGTCTGAGTCAAAATCCGAGTCTGGAGGGTCAAATTTGTCAGTCAACAGTCAAAAGTCGTCGGTTAAACGGTCTTATATTAAAGAATTTTTGTTATCAAAAGCAAATTTGGATGATGAAACATTTGAAGTCACATACACTTTAAATGATTCGGACAAATTATATTCTGACAAAGAATTTCCAATAAGAGGTGTTAAACCAGAAATGATCAAAAAGGTTTTCAAACTAACAGAAATTAATATTTCTGAAATAAAAGATGAAAATCTTACAAGAAAACCAAAATCTTACACCTCAAGAGTACAACAACGATTAAACAAGAAAAAGGGTTACAATTCTGGTTCAGGTTCTCAAAAGAAACCTAACCAAAATCGTAGCTACAAAAAGAAAGGATTAGGTTTTATTCCACCAGAAAATTATAAAAATGATAAAAATTCTAAAAAAACAGAATTTGTGTCAGGTGGAAGTTCAGAAGATGAACAGAAGAAACCATTCTGGAGACAGTCAAATCAAGAGTTTCTTGCTGAGAAGAGGAAGAATGAAATTGAAGTGTCATATCCAAAGGTAACTCGTACCTGTTACAGATGCAATGAAGCTGGTCACATTGCATGGAATTGTCAGAAAAATGCCAAAACAAAACAGGGAGTTTCTAGAAAATTGAAAGAAGTTGTTGTTGATGTTGAACAACCAACCGAAAAACTTAAAGTTTTTGAAAATTCAACTTATGAAGTTGGTGAGTGTTCAAAGAAGAATTTTTATAAAAAGAAAGAGAAAGACAACCAAGTGTGGGTTGTTAAGAAAGTTGATGTGAATGTCAGCAATGAATCTGGTTCCACAAAGCCAGAGGAGCCACAAGGTGAGGTGAAAATTTCAATAAATGATGAAGAATTTCCATCACTGAAATTTGAAGAAGTTAAAAAGAAAGTTGGCAAGATTGATATCTCGAATCAGTTTTACACAGAGAAAACTAAATTTGATGTCGAGAAAACATTTAATGGAAGTGTAAAGAAAATATTTGGGAAAATGTTGAATGGGAAAGCAAAGGGGGTTAAAGACTTTTATGCAACCAAAAAGGCAACATACAACCCCACTGCGCAAGAACTAAAAGCCATCAAGTCTGAAAAGACTTGGATGGAAGTTTGTTTCCCTTGAAGTCTTAGGACTATGCCGGAGATCCTAAGCTTATATCGTGGATCAGGAATCGGCATCATTCATGTTTAATGAGTTTGTATGAAAATGATTGATAGTGTTCAAATGTTACAGGTTGAATGACTACACCGGAGCTTCCAGGTTGGTAAGTGCGAAGCAGGAATCGGCATCCTGATTGGTAAATGTAGACGTAACATTCCTACAGTGGGTAATTGTTCAATTATACCTACAAGTGGTATTGTTTGTGATTTTACAAGTGGTTATTCTTTACAAGTGGTACAGAGAGTGCTTGAATGCAACACGGTAAATCAGGGACATTAAGTTGTACTTGATTTACTAACATAATAACTGACAAAATGATGAACCATATCCCCGTACTTTACAAGTGGTAAATCTTCAGATGGTTAACACAAATTTATTTTCCGGAAAAATCATTTTGATTAAAACAAACTTAAGTGTTTTGAGATCTTAATGAGAAAATGGTTTGTGAAAGGGGGAGGTCTAATTGTTTATGCTGAGTGAATGGCGAATTGATGCAATTTGATGTCAGTTGTCAAGTTTTGTACAGTTTGTTTTACTTTCTACGTTTTTCAATTGGGTCAAGAGTTTAGTTAGTTTTCAAATTTCCTTTGAAATGTGTTTGCATTTTAGGGGGAGTAAGAAAATTTCAGAAAATCCAAAAACATTAGAAAATTTGAAAAATCCAAAAACATGATAAAATCAAAAATGAGTTTTGTTGTAAAAAGAGGAAATGATAGTACATCAGTAGACTGTCACAACATGCTAAAGAAATGTAAAGCTAAAATGTAATAAACAATCTCACCGTGGATATGTCAGTAGGTTTTTACACACTTAGTAGATTGTGATGGGATATAAACTAAAAATTCAAACTTGCTTGTTCTATGGGTTAACAACTTCTTGGATATATAGGTAACCCCTGAAATCTTGTTTGAAAGGTCCCTTATTCTGAGATACTAGGTCTTTATGCTCAGTGATATCCGGGGTATTATCCCGGGACTTCTGCTGTATGAAAGTACTGACCTAGTCCCTGGATAATGCTTTCTACAAAAGCTTGAAACATAGCTTCGCCCTCAGCATGCTGATGAAACAATAAAATTGATAGTCGCTGCTGTTGAAATCAAAAAGATCCTCTAAAGGGGACATACCGAAAAGTCGAAGCCGTCATCTCTCTGCGTATACAGAAGTATCGACCTGAGCTCTCACGGCCCTCGCACCTAAACCCTGACAGATATCATCTGTGGTATACTCACCTGTAAGACTGAATATTGGGATCTGGATACGGGAGTATATTCAAGAAGTAGGACACACGAATAAGTTCAAGTCATTAAGACATTAACATCATATCTCGAAACAATTGAACTTTGTGTGAAAATTTAAGTGGACAAATATATTGACAATCTAGGTGAATTGTTTAGAACTTAAAATGTAATACAGCTTAACGGTGTTGGTGACATGTCTCATAAACTGATATGATCCTCTTACGCAAACTCAGAAAAATATTGTTTGTAAATATTTCATTTCTGCATCTTGTTGTTTCTACAATTGGTGTCAGTCTTTGTCTTTACAAGTGATTTCATTTATTTTCTTTCAGAAAATACAAAAAGATTTTCGACAACTGATGTTGGAAGGCTGATTTTCAAAATTCTAAGTGCTAAACATGATGACATTGTTGTGAGGGGGAGTGTGTCTTATTTGTCAAAATGTGGTTTTAAATCGACAAGTGGTTCATCTTGTGTGTATGATTTGAGGGAGAGTAATTGTTGATGCACATGTTTATGTGAGAGAGTTGTCTGATTATGTCAGCGTGCTGGTGTATACTTTCAAATTGTTAAATTTAGAAAACTTTCTATGAGGTAGAGCCTTTGCAGGTCAAGATTGAGCCAGGTTGATCCTAAGATCTAAGCTAGATGATAGCCAGGTTTTGATCTTGGATCTAAAGACAAAGATCCAGGTTACAATACCTGAGGTCTCTGATTGAAGAAAGCCAAGTTTCGATCCTGAAAATTAAAGACTCTGCAGATAGAGATTGAGACAGATATCAATCCTGGAACATAAAGAGCCAGTCGATGATCCTGATGCAGATGTTGCTGAAGAACAAAGGAATACCAGCAAATCGAGAGGGGGAGTCTGAAGATATTCAAGCAGATACAGTTAAAGGAGAGTCTGTTGATGAAGATAGAGAGGGAAGAGCCCAAAGACTGATCAAGACTGAAGAAGTGAAGACACAGCATTGTCGTGACTCGATAGTCGACTCGTCAACATCTGAGGGGGAGTCTGTTGGTGCACTACATCTGTCGACTTCGTCTTGTATCGAGTCTTACAATGTATTGTATAGATTAGGGTGCGTTTTACGAGAAAACTGAAAATGTATGTAATTAGGTTGAGGTTTCGCTCATAGGGTATTACATGGGGTTTCGCTTATTTGGTTGTATAGGGGTTTCGCTCATATGACATGGTCATAAGAGCGAAATCATCTGCACTATATATAGGGGTTCCCATGAGCGAAATCAATATCATTCCCTTGTATTCCACACCGAAGTGCTGCCGGTGTGAAGATCGAGCTGTAAACGTTATTAAATCAATACAATCAGCATATTTAGTGAAGAATCAGCTGTTTCTACCTCCGTTTCTTGTTATTCCGCACCTGAAACGAAGTTGAACGCCTCTGAACGACTCATTCGGGTCAGAACACGATCCTACACACGGGGTGCCAACCTCCATCATATCTGATCGTGACGCGCGTTTTACCTCTGAGTTGTGGCAAGCGATGCACAAATCCTTTGGTTCTCGTTTATACATGAGTACAGCATATTATCCGCAGACGGATGGGCAGTCTGAATGCACCATCCAAACTCTCACGAAATGCTTCGCGCATGTGTTATCGACTTTGGTAACGGCTGGGAAAGGCATCTCCCTTTGGTGGAGTTTTCATATAACAATATACCACACCAGCATCCAGGCTGCTCCGTTCAAGGCTTTGTATGGACGGAAATGCTGATCAACTATATGCTGGACAGAAGTTGGTGACAGTCAAATCACTGGCCCAAAACTCGTCTTCGACACAACAGAAAAGATTGCCCAAATACGACAACGAATGGCGGCAGCTCGTGATCGTCAAAAACGCTATCCTGATAAGCGGAGGAAACCACTCAAGTTCCAGGTTGGGGATCGAGTGCTACTTAAAGTCTCACCTTGGTGGGGTGTAGTTCGCTATGGCAAGCGAGGCAAGCTGAATCCACGCTATGTTTGGCCTTTCGATATCATTGAGAAAATAGGCAAGGTGGCCTACAAACTGAATCTACATGATGAACTCAGTGGAGTTCACAACGTATTCCATGTGTCGAATCTGAAGAAGTGTCTGTCAGATGAAACCCTCAAAGTTCCTCTCAAGGAGCTCACCATCGACGATCAGTTACAATTCGTCGAGGAACCAGTAGAGATTATAGACCGAGACGTTAAGGTTCTCAAGCGTACCAGAATACCCCTTGTTCGAGTTCGTTGGAACTCCAGTCGTGGCCTAGAGTTTACCTGGGAACGAGAAGACCAAATGAAACATAAGTATCCCCAATTGTTCGAGAAAGGCGAGACCACTACTGAGGCTGAAGCTACTGCGGAATTTCGGGACGAAATTCCAAACCAACGGGGGAAGGATGTGACACCCCAGGAAAACCAGGAAACCATGCAACCTAACTAGCTTCCATCAGTAACTATATGCTAAATTTTGGGACGAAATTTCTTTCAACTTGGGGATGATGTGACAACTCGTATTTCAGGACCTATCTTTATGTTTAATGTAACGTGTATAAACATCTATGTAACAAATTGATGTGTTGGTTTTAATGAATAAGTGTTACGTGTTATGTAATTTTGTGTAATGTACGTATGTAATGTAATCGCACAAGCCCATTCACGCCACACTCTTGTATTCGAACCATAAAGGCAGCCCGTGTTGGGTTCGACCCATTCCAATTGTTGCGCAAAACCCCATGAGGATGGACACTACAAGAAAAATGGGTTTTTAGTACGCGCAAAAGCGTCCTAAAATGCTATTTTATAGGACCTTTTATTTAATAGGACCAACGGTAAAAGCGTTTCATGTAAAGGGGTCGTAATAAGTCCCGGAACTAAAAAAGCATCCTAACATCTCAAATAAGATTATGAAACCAATTTTATGGTCGCTTAATATGTCTTTGAACAACCAAAATAGTGTCCTAATAAAAACATATTAGGACACTTTACGATGTCCTAACATGTGCTTACATACTTTTAATCTTTTGATACACTTAGAAGCGTCCTTAGAAATTAATTGATAGGACCCTTATAATGTAACATTATAGCTAATTTAGTACCAAGAAAAGGGTCCTAATATACCAAATAAGATTATGAAACCAATTTTATGGTCGCATAATATGTCTATAGACAACTTAAATAGCGTCCTAAAAAGAACATATTATGACACTTTTACAATGTTCTAATATGTGATTACCAACTTTTAATCTTTTGATACACATACAAGCGTCCTTAAAAATTAATTTATAGGACCCTTATGATGTAACATTATAGCTACTTTAATATCAATAAATGGTCCTAATATCCCAAATAAGTTATAAAACCAATTTTTTAAACAGACCATCAACATATAACATCCTAATAGTTATTGTATAACATCAACTAATGAAAGAAATAAAATTTCATTATATTTCAAATAAGCATGTTCATAACAAAAACACTAAACATAAATAAGTTATAACATTATCTAACATAAAGTCTTAACAATTAACAAAAAGAAATTAAACGCAATTAAAGAAATAAGAAGCATAAAATCTTGAGTCATCATGCATCCTCAATCCTCATGGACTACCTACAAATAAACCATCCATGTATAAGTATTAAGTTCCATGCTATTAAAATTATTTGTATCACAAGTTTAACAAATACATACCGAGATGAATGGATAGGGCCATGCGATGGATGCACCAATACAATCTTGAATTGTAGAAAATCCACCATATGCTCTTACCAAGTTTTCATCTTTTTTTATTGGTACTTTAACGTTTACCTCACACCATTCTGGTCCAATCTCTGTACCACCAACTAGATCATTTGGGTCCAAGCTCTAGACCCTTCCTCTTGCTACAGTCTCAGTAGAGTTTAGAATGCCTTTTGCTTTTGAGGAAAACTTCATCTCCGACCTAGATTTTAGTTTTCAACAAATATTTATTAAACTCTAGTCATAATAGTGCAAAAAATCATTTTACAAAAAAATTAATAAAGTTTTAAACTAGCAGTCTAACATTTTTATAGAAAAACTAAGGAAAATTAGTTTTTAATAATCTCACGTTTACAATCTTGTACACAATAATCCCACCTTTACTCTTGGTACATAATGCCCAATTCATATCAGGATCAATGCTTATAAGTAGACTTGGCAAACGGGTCGAGTCGGGTCATGGGTCAAAACGGGTCAATTATAAAAAGGGTTGTTTTGGTTCGGGTCGAAACGGTCCGGGTCAGAACGGGTCTGGGAGAACGGGTTTCGGATCGGGTCGGGTCAGTTTTTTCTTTTAGATATACTTACTCTAGTCTAGCCCTTTCATCTAAGGCGCTAGCCACGCTAGAACCTTACTCTAGTCCGGACCTTTCATCTAAGGCGCTAGCCACGCTAGAACCTTTTCTTGGCCTACAAGCCACCAGCTCCACCTCATAAAAAAAATGAACTTTTACACAACCCATTACTAATAAAGTTGATCGTCGTACTCCTGTAATTAATAAGTTATTTCTTTACCTCCAACGTCGCCTCAAGGAATATTGCTAGCCATCGCGCTTGCAAGCCGTTCACATTGTCTGTCAAGCGTTGCTACCCATCGTCTGGCCCCAAATGCTAAACCAGAATTCATTAGTGACCGATAGATGTCATGAACAGCTCTATCATCGACTTCAACATGTTCAACCCATGTGACCTAAATGACAAAATCCAAACATGAACCCTCGAGTTTAGGTTGTATTATGACGTTTTTCTTTCATTGTAATTAGTAACATTGGCAAATAAGTTGTAGTTTGCATAGATTATTAGTATTTTTCCCCAAATATATAGTATTACTAGACTACACTCCTACTGGTAGAATAAATCGAAACAATCCAAAATTTGGCCAAGAGTTTCACCTTCGAATATCCATTGGAAGTTCTTCAATCAAACAACCCAATGGCCTTCTTCTAGATCTTGCGGTTGTGGAAGGGTGCAAGTTGTCCAAAGATACATCAACCACGGCCCATAACCCGTCAGTATGTTGTTTGCAGTACCTAACAAAATAGTATTCTCGGGTTGGAACAATTGGTGAAAAAACTTGATACTCTGAGGTCATCTAAAAAATACATATTAATTGGGTTAACTTCAAATCGACTAAAAAGATGCAAAGAATTGTACAATCGCAGACGTTTTCCAGCTCTTAGACTACTAAACAAATACGTGAGGTTTGATTCCGTCGATGAAGGACGTTATGACAATATTTTAATTTTATATCTTTTTTGGTTTTTCTTAAATTGATTTATTTTCTAAATTTAAATACACGTGAAAATATTTAAAAAAAGAATCGCACAAAACCTAATTATAATAAAATTAAATTTGTTTAGTAGTGAGTTTGCCTATTCTTTCGATTACTAACTGTGATATCAACTTATTGTTTAATGTTACACATTTCATTTATACATGTGAGCTATTGAATTGTTAATAAATGAACCAGTATGTGTCCTATCAATCTGTTGAACACATCAAATAAAAGAATCTAGCTTTAGAAACAAAGTTGCAATTACAAGCAAAACTGAAGGATGAATGGTCATTTACTACATTTTTCTTAAAACAGGTAATTTTAAATGGTCCATGTAAGGGATAAAATATATAATGAACATGTGTAAAGTGTGTAGATAGAATAGAATGAATACAAAATTCACACTCATCGATGTATAAAGATAAAATAACAAGTCCATACTCAAAATCATGAAGAATTTATTTAGTGTGCTAACTCTATGCTGCCAATTCTTCTTTTTATGAGAATTTAACAAAAAAAATCGTATCAATGTATCTTTTAAACAATATTTCTACACATATTTATGTTTTTGAATATGTATAAAAATGTATAGAACTTATTCAGATGCCTTGTAAAGCAACTGATGTTGGAAAAAATTGCCATTTGCATTTTATATTTCAACTCGTTCAAAATTGTTCATTTGTGTTGCCATATCTTAGAGGAAAAAAACAGTGATTCAAAAGATTGATTACATGTTTTCATAAACAATTATTACACGACCCGTTTAACACCCCTAGGTAGTACCCATCACATCGTACCATCAACAATGGTTATTAGTGAAGCCTTTCACTTTTGGTATGTGGATTATAACAATTCTTTTCAATATTTATAATGCCTTGGTGATATATTTGATAAGAATGACTACAGTGGCATGGATCTTTGCTGCAATAATAATTGGTCAGTGTTACACAGCCAGCCTCACCAGTATGCTCACTATTAGAAGGTTGAAACCTCAAGTTACTGATTATTAGGCATTGAAGAATGCAAATGCTGTTGCTGGGTACAGCAAAGGGTCGGTCCCATGTGGCCCAGGTATTTGGAAGATGTCTTGGGTTTCATGAGTGAAAATCTAAGAAACTTTACTTCTCCAGAAGAATATGCTTATGCCCTTAAAAATAGACACATAGCAGCAGTTTTTCTTGAGACTCCATTAAGAAAATGTTAAATGATGATGCAGCCGCGCAGCCGCTGCTGTTGCGTGTAGTGCAGCCGCTACTGCTGCGATCGTGCAGCCACGCAGCCGTCGCTGTTGCGTGCGGCACTCCTGCTGAGAAGCGCATGCAGTGCAGCCGCGGGCGTGCAGCTGCGCGCTGCTGCTGCGGGCGTGCAACCGCCGCTTCTGCGTGCGACCTTGCTGCTGCAGCGTGCATGCAGTGCGACGCTGCTGCTGAGGCGTGTGTGCAGTGCAGCCACGCAGCCGCTGCTGCGGGTGTGCAGTGTGGTGCTGCCGCTGAGGCGTGCGTGCAGTGTAGTCCCCGCTGCTGCATGTGGCGCTGCTGCTTAATTGACCAATTAGATAAATATTATTGATTAATTGACCAATTAGATAAAAATTACTCAGTGAACCTAGGACTAGCGATTAATCAGAGACTGAATTGGAACTTACATGCGTTGGTGCGATGGTAGTCACTCGAAGTGGTGGTGACCGGCGGCTTTAGCGATTAGCGAGTGTGATCGAATCACCTTGGAGAAACATACACAACTCACCTACCAAAACTGAATTCATTAAAAGTTTATTACAATTATTTCATTACCCAAATATGATACCAACTAACCTGCTGAAACTGATTCGGTGATTCGAACCCAAAATAGATGCATACACAAGCATGAGTCTATGAAATGAATTGCCCCGACCTCCCCTTTTATATAGTCACCCACCATTAAAATGGATGCCCATGATCTATTCAGTCTAATAACTACAAACTTTTCTTTAAAATGTCATATTTTAAATTATACAAACTTAAGACTAGTATCAGGAAGTAACTTCAACATCCTTCCATCTTATTATTCTTATTATTATGACTCGAAAAAACAACAGTTTTAATAATTAAAAAAACCCATTTGCACATAACAGGACCTCAAAAATCATATCCACTGCCCTATTATTATCTAATAGTAAAACTACCAAATTAATATATTTATAGCTTCAAAAACAAACACTCCATCTGATTCAGAAACAGATCTTCTAAAACATGAAACCCTAAACAGAATGAAACAGTTGCGGATAAACCAGAACTAACCTCGATCTTAATAGCTTTCTTGCTGGCTTCAAGTTGACTACCTGTACACATATCAATCAATCAGAAGGGTGAAACCAGAACGAATTAGAAAGAGAAAGAAGAATTAGGGTTCTGCGCATTTCCTTTGGAAGAAGCTTAAGCTTGTCCAGATTCCTCTCACGGGCCGTCTTCAACTTCTTCTCATTTACTCCATCATCGCTTCTTACTGAATATTTCTGGCCGGCCCAGAAACCCTAAATAGATTTTTTTCAATCAAAAAACTCATTTTGACAAAAACTAACTGGTCACGGGTTGAGTTTCGGATGGTGATTCAGGTCGGAGCTTTAAGAAATATACTTGCTTTGTTATTCTGGACCTGGAGCTAGGGTTTTGAGTTGAAGGGGTGTGTGAAAAGATTGAGTGGATCCAGTTGAGAGGAAATCGATGTAGGGAAGAAAAAGGAAGTTGAGGAATACAAGAAAAAAAAATTAGGGGGAGTTTGAAATTGGAAGAGGAATTGGGTTAGGAGGGAATTTTTTTGGGTGTGAAAATGTTTAGAGGGAATCCATTTTTTAAAATTTTTAATAAATAAGTGGGTTTTTAAACACATTATTAAAAATTTATTGCGGCGGTTAGTAATATTTTGTCATAATCTACTGTGTTTCCGTCATATTTATTTTATTGAAAGTGTGACTAAAGGTTTTAAAAGATGTGTTTCCGTCACATGAATTAAAAAATCAAACAAATATCGTGACAGCAGGTCACATTTGGCCACATGTTTCAAGTTGTGACTAAACTAGCTAGTAAATGTCACATTTTTTTTTTCAAATAGTGTGGCTAAAGGATTTGAATTGCTATACAGTGGTCACGTTAATAATAAAATGTGTGGCTGAAAGTGTTTTAAAAGATCATAAATGACCTTTAGCCATACATTTATTCAAATGTGTGGTAGAACGGTTTTGAGAAAAATGTGGTCGTAGGCCATTTTTGACGTAGTGTAAGGACCAATACATATCACGCTCATAAGAACGTAAAAGTTATGATATTAAAATTGTCCATAACCTTTTTTTGCTGCTAAACATCATCAATGTAACTAGGGGTGTTAACGAGTCGAGTCAAGCCTGAGCTCGTCTCGTTTAATTTACAGAGAGCTTGAACTCGGCTAGTTTCGATATCTATTTCTAAAGCTCGAGCTCGGCTCATGAGTAATTTTTCAAGCTCGGGCTTGGCTCGTTTATTATTTATTAATAGAAACCGACCACCACCACCACTCACCGCCCACCACCACCGCCGGCCACCACCAACGGCCACCACCACCGCCAGCCACCACCACCAGCCACCCACCGCCGGCAACCACCACCATTTCTCACCACCACCACCACCACCGTCGGCCACCCACCACTACTCACCACCACCACTACTCACCACCACCACCACCGGCCACCACCACTACTCACCACCACCACCACTCACCACTCACCACCACCACTCACCACTCACCACCACCACCGGCCACCACGACTACTCACCATCACCACCACATTGATTAAGCGTCCTATAAAGGTAAAATTTTTAAGACCCAAGTGTCAAGTGTCTTTTTAAGTTATATTATAATAAAACTCTAGCGAATAAGCGTCCTATAAAACTAATGTTTTATGACTCAAATATCAAGTGTCCTATTACGGTGTATTATAATAACACCACAATGATTAAGCGTTCTATAAAGTTTAAAGTTATAAGACCCAAGTGTCAAGTGTCCTATTAAGTTAAGTTCTAATATGACTTCGACTAGAAAGGGTCCTATAACACTAAACATTTATGACTTAACTACAACGTATCCTATTAAGTTATGTTATAATAGGACCCCAGATGATCAAGTGTCCTAATATAGTACCACATAATGGGACACTAACAATTAAATGTCTTATAAAATACTTTATTATGATCTACATTTTAAGTGTCCTATTAAATTATATTATAATAGGACCCCAAAAAAACATCTATCCTATTAAATAGTTTTTTAGGACACTGGTTTAGTAGAGTATATTATAAAAGGACCCCAAAAGTTCATTAGTCCTATAAAATAGTTTTTAGGACCCTCTTTTACAAGTGTCCCACGGAAAAGGTCCTAAAAAGCCATTTTTGTTGTAGTGGGAGTATACTCCTCATTGCTTGCAAAACACAACACACACCAAACCCTAGTTCTCTCCTCCCTCCCTCTCGAAGCCGACGACATCACATCCCTTTCTCTCGAAGCTTTCTTGATTCGGATCATCCTTGTTCTACCCTCTAACCGGTTAGTTTTATATCATTGCTTGATTTTAGATATGAGTGATGTTTGTTGATCGAGTGACTAAGTGTGATTTGATGCTTCATTTTCAAAATGTTATGTTAGTAAAATACTTGATGAACAATCTGTTAGATCTTTATAAGGATCGATGAATGTTTTGATGTTGATATAGATAATTAAGAACCGAATGGGTGTAATATAATCGGTTGTATGAATGTGTATTCGGACCAATGATATGATCGAACATGAGGTGTCGTATGATGATTTGAAACCAATGATTGATAGTCTAATGTATAAGTTATTGTTTATGTTTTGAATATGATTAGGGTTCGTAAGAAATTGTTGTTAAAACCCTAGTTTGATCGATTATAGAATGATTTGGAAACTGTTAGTGTTGATTTTATCGAATAGGAAACAGTTAGAATAGATTGCATGATTTTAGGAAACATAAAACTGATCGCACAAGTTCCCTAATCGCACAAGGGCATCTCGTACAAGCCCTGGTCGCACAAGGGAATTGCACAAGCTAAGAATATATGGGTACAACCAATAAAGCATAGTGTATCGTTTAATTATGCACGATCGCACAAGGCAAAGTGGATCGCACAAGACAGTGTTGATCACACAAGCCTTGGGCCACACACAACTGTTTAGACCTTGTTATGATTTTGGGCCATACGACCCAACTCAGTCGCACAAGTTTTATAGAATCGTACAAGGCCATATGAATCACACAAGACTAAATGGACCGCACAAATTGATTTCTGTTTAATTGTTTAGGCCGTGTACATGTTGGGTTGCTTATATTATTGATCCGGGTTGTTTCAGTCGCACAACCCGTTGTGAGTCGCACAAGTGGTGCTGGACGCAGAACAGGTTGGGCCGGGTATTATTGGGCTTCAAGTAGTGAAGCGGACAAGGCTGTTGGGCCATTGAACTTGTGCGAGCCCAATCATTTGAGTCGCACAAGTTCGGATATGATATGTACATGACTGTTAACGTGTTGAATATGTTTGCCATGATTAATACGTGTTGTAACCTGTTAGTTTACGTGTAAAACTTATGTGCACTACTTGAACCTAGACCTGACTTGTATGGTAACCATGTTAGGACGTGGTTCACCACATATAGCTCAAGTGACCTTTTTGTGTATCTGCCGAGCTAACCTAAGGTGAGTTCACACTTTCTATAAGGTATGGGATTCCCGGTGGTTTGGGAATGGGTTAAAGAACTAAAACGGAACCTACATATTCTCCTTGGGTAGAATATGTACCTCCATCCTCCATGGGAAGGATGACAACATTATACCTACGTATTCTCCTTGGGTAGATTACGTACCTCCATTCCTCCGTAGGAAGGATCACAACATATAGCTTACTAGACGAAACTCTATCATGAAGTCCCTCATTTTTTATATTGACTTAATCGTCGGGCCAATGGCGAGCGGGTCATTAGTTAAATAGCGCTATTAGGTTTGACAAGCCATACACCGTGTCGCAGAGGACGAGAGTGGACTAATGGATCTGGGCACTTAGTCAATGATGATAGACATTGACGTAGGGCACAACATGACTCAGTCAGTTGTCGATATGGTAACGGGTCTAGTGGTTAACATGGGGTAGCCCCCACTGGTTATGGTTTGGGAAATAAGGAATTGGTTAACTCATGGTTTTCGAATAAACTTATGGTTTTTGGAACAACTTTAAATGGACATCCAACTGTGAACTCGCTCAACTTTGCTGTTGATTCGTTGCTACATGCCCTGCAGATCGTTAGGTGCTTAGATGGAGCTTGCACGAGAAGGAGAGGTCGTTGTGGGACATGGACTGTTGAGTTCCATGTTAAACATTTGAACTTTAAAACTTATGTTTTGGTTTTACACTTTATGCTTCCGCTGATAACTTAAATTAGGTTAAATTGTTTTGGACACCAATTATATTGTGGTTGGTTTTATCTTTATCACTATACATTGTCCAATATGATTCGTGGCTGGATCATGGTCAGTCACGCTCCCTGCGGTGATATTCTGCTTGTGGATTTTGGGGGTGTGACATCTCGGTTAGTAAACTCGTTCATGTTTTGATCCTTGTCGACTATCATTGAGTATGTGTAAATTTGCTGAATATGATTAGTGAGCATTATAATGGTTGTTTATGATCTAGGGGTTTCGTTAGAGATTTTGGTGGATATGATTAACTATATACATGATGTTGATTGTTAAGAATGCTTGACAGAGTTTTAGCAAGATTCATTGATTTAACATCCAAGAAATTATGTAACATCTATGTGTTGATGAACTCATGGAACCGATTTGAATGATGACAGAAGTGTTATGTTATGATTTGATATATGTATGTATAATAGATCATAGAATATTATGCTCATTAAATTGCTTGGATGATTGATATGTGTTGTAATGTTCAAACACTAGAACTAGGGTTCATGTGAATTAATGGAATATGGAAACTGCTGGAATTGACTTGCAAATTAGAGTGTATAACCGTTTCCATAAATCTCGGTCGCACAAGTGAGACTGGATCGCACAATTTATCCACAGTCACACAAGTCTATACCAATTGCACAAGCCCAACCCAGTCGCACAAGTACGATGATTGGGCTGAACCTTCCAATGGGCCGCACATTGGCTCAGAAGCCAGTCGCACAAGATGTCCGGGTCACAAAAGTGGACTCAGTCGCACAAGAGGACCCAGTCGCACAAGCGGATGATTGGGCCGTAGTACTTGGGCCGAACACTTGCTAAGTCGCACAAGAACGAGGTCAAACACATCCGCCCAATTCCCCAATCGCACAACTTAGTATTGGGCCTTTATTTTGATTGGATCGCACATTAATGAATAAGTGAATTACCTGCTTGCGTGTGTGTGTGTGTGGTTGTGTTGTAAGTTTAACGAATGAGTTGTAGAAGGCCTAGTAGTGCATTGCTTATGTTATGTGGTAACTTTCTAGTGCGATTACGTGAACGACTTGAAAGCGAACTGATTATGTGTACATGAACCTCATAGGTTTTGATTGATTAAGTGAGAACAAGTAACTAGTCTTACCGAGCAAACCAAGGTGAGTTCACTTCTCTTTACAAGCATGTGTCCGGTAGGGACAATCAAACAGGCAATTCAAATAAACGGATTTTTATAAACCCACATCCTTGCAGGGGATGTGAGGCAGTTTTCACAAACCCATATCCTTGTAGGAGATATGAGGCGGTTTTCAGTAATTGTTGATGTTGGATAATACACTCACTTTCTATCACTTAAGTCCCATCATACTACAGAACAAGTTGCTTGTAGGGCAACAGGGTTATTAGTTGATAGCGCTATTAGGTTAGGCACCCTGACGACGTACCTGGATAGGACGGGCGTGAACTAATAACTTTAAAATCATGAACAATGTTTGAGAGAGCATTGGAGAAGGGCAAAAAGGAGCCGTCTGCAGTATCGAGTTATTATCAACATAACATAAGTCAATACTTAGTAACAAATGGTTAAACAGAACGTGAATGTCACACCCCAACCGATGGCGGAATCATCGGGGCGCGACACTGAGCGAAACAGATTGTTCAGAAGTTTCCATAACAACTATTTATATAATCCAGTTAAATATACGTCCCATACCGTATCCCGAATAAACAAACATATTATTACAGATAACAACTAAACAAGTAATTCTATTCCGACAACTCAGTCCAAATATTATTATAGCAATTGTTTATCTGCTTCTAGACCCCTATTCTGTTGACTTTCTGGCTGTAATGCCAGAGGACAAGATCTACAGACAACTATGCCTTAGACGCTTGGGGGCTTCTAGAAACTTATTCGAGCCTCGCTTTCCTAGCAAGTAAGCATCCTAATTACCTGTCACATACGTTAAAATAAAGTCAATACATAAAATGTAAAGGTGAGCATACAAGTTTGATAATAGCATATAGAGTTCGAATAGTTTACGCATAACCAGCACGTACACAGAGGAAAACGAAGCATGTTAATTATCGACATGGACCTATCGATACCAATGACTGCGGGTTGACCGTCCGAGACGGTTCGCAATACATGATTACCACCGTAATCCATGCAAGTAATTGTCCTTAACAACCCCCGTGTAAACAGGTGCTGAGTCCAAACTATAGTACTACGTCGTTAAGGCAGGTAGACAGCGTTCCACGTGTAAACACAATCAACAAGCATTCATTAAGTCACGTAATACATGCATATTGGTTAGCGTTCAAATAATTGGAGTAGTGTGATTGTTTGTGTTTTGATATAAGCAACGTATGTAACACCCAAAAGTGCTAAAAGCAAAAAGGGACCGAGTATACTCATAGTGATTGGTTATGGATTGAAGGGAGCGCTGAGAGTAGGGTTAGCCTGAATAGTTCGATAGCACAACAATGAGTAACGTGGAAAATAAGACAAGTGTGAATGGATCGAATGGACTGGTCGATCGAACGGCAGGTTCGATCGAACGGGCTGTTCGGTCGGCTGGTATGTCCGGTTGGACAGTCCTGTTCGATCGGCCGGTAGGCTCGATCGGCTGGACCATTCGAGTGGATTGTTTCTTCCTCTGGTGTGTTTGTGTTCGAGGATTTGAACTTTTGAAGTTTTCGTTGCAGCATTTGAGAACACTGAAGTGTTCCTACCTTTCAAGTCGGTCGATCGAACGGTCTGTTCGATCGGCCGGCTTAGCCGATCGGTTAGGACTTCAGAAGTAGTTCTCTGTGGGATGTCCCTCGATCGAACGGCCTGTTCGATCGGCTGGCACACCATACTACGATGAGTTGTAAAAACGATTAAGTGTTGAAGCATAGTATCTCGTGATCCGAAGAGTAATGTTTAAGAATCGAGTAGCGTATTCGATCGAACATCACTTCGTCAACATCATACTTCATAAAATTCGAAAAGTGTGGGGGCCATGTGTTAGCCGATCGGCTGGCCCGGCCGACCGGCTGGTAATTTCGATCGGCTGGGCTGTTTGTTTGAACAGCCTAGCCGTTCGGCCAGCATCTCTGACCTGGTCGGCCTTTCGTCTAACACTTGGCTGCTTGTTTTGATACGATTTTGAGGTATGTTGATAACGAGTTGAAGCATAGAACATGGGTTCTTACTAGTTTCACTGGTTCGGACAGGAATCACCCAAGTCCGGCTGGTGAACTGTTCGGAACGTCGGTTTAACGTTTAACCCGAAATCGATGAACCTCGTGGGTAGAATCCGAATCTTGAACCTCTTGACTGTTAGAATGGCTTGTCGGTTGGGTAAAGCTTCGTTTCTATCGATTTTAAGGTATTGAGTGTAAAAGAGTTGAAAGAAAGTCGGAAAAGTCCTTCTCTCAATTCTTTCCACAGTGAGATATGCTAAGATTCCAGCGAATCCTAGTTTGTTTATGTGGAAATCGGTTAGATCTAAGCCATTCACGGTTGAATGATGCCAAAACATGGTGTTCTTGAAGAACACCATGATGACATCACCCAAGAACACCTAGATCTTGGTGATTTCACGGTTAGAATCCAAGATTTGAAAGATAGAAAGGTGTAGAATCATGCAATGATAAAAAATGTACAAGAATTAGAGTGAAAACTTACCGGAGTTGAGAGAAATCTGAGAAAAGGTGAAGAATAGGAGCTGGCCGGTCAGAACTTTCCAAAAGTGGAAATGAAGACAAGGACAGCCCTATTTATAGGCTTCCAAAAGGGGAAAGTGGCAGCCGATCGGCCAGGGGCTCCGATCGAATGGGCTGCTCGATCGGCTTGGAAGATGCTAGCCGATTGGCTGGCCTGTTCGATCAGGATGCCTCCTGTTCGATCCGCGACACACTTTGAGTGTTTTGCGACGATTTTCGGCGTTTCGATTTCGATGGACGATGACACGAATATGATAGAGTTCCTAGCCAAATTACTTTTAATCCCAACCACTATATCTACATACAAGCATCTACATTTCACTTTTCGATGCCGGTTTCGATTGAGTTCGATTGCTTTTCAAGTTTCGATTCGATTTTCGATTGATTCGCTTGAATACCACACCAAACATATAAGTAAACACGCACAAGTAACACATAAGGCACACACACACGTATATCCATACCAGGGTTCACACAATTCGAGTCTCGAGTTTTGATTGATGAGTCGATTAGCTTAATTATTGATTGATTAACTTTATCGCGTTGTTACTTCCTACTATTCATAGTCGTAAATCGGTCGCATTGATTAAACATTCGATCATTTCATCTATACAACACTTAATCCACATAATACAAAAATAAAAGAACATTAATAGTCAAAGAAGTCAAAGTTGACTTGGACTTTGACTTTGACTTTGACATTCGAAAACACGGGGTGTTACAGCCTCCCCTTGTTTAGGGAATTTCATCCCGAAATTAGGTCGAAGGCTATACAACACCGTGATTTACCCATTTAATGCTTCAGATCTATTTATTTAAACAACTGCGGGTACTTGGCCTTCTTGTCTCTTTCGAGTTCCCAAGTGAACTCCGCGCCTCGTTTGCCTTCCTATCGGACCTTTACGATCGGGATGTGAGAGCGCCTGAGTTGCTTAGTTTGGCGATCCATGATCTCGACAGGCTTTTCCACGAAGTGTAACGTTTCGTTGACCTGAAGATCGTCGAGCGGTACGATTAGATCATGATCAGCAAGGCATTTTCGGAGGTTAGAGACGTGGAAAGTCGGGTGGACGTTACTGAGTTCCTCCAGTAGTTCGAGTCTGTAGGCGACTTTTCCGATTCTTTCCAGAATCCTAAAAGTTCCAACATATCGAGGCACGAGTTTCCCTTTCTTGCCGAATCGGACTACACCCTTCCAAGGTGATACCTTTAGGAGTACGTAGTCACCAACTTCAACTTCAAATTCAAGGGGCTTGCGTCTTTTATCGGCGTAACTTTTCTGTCTGTTCCGAGCTTTTACCAAATTGTCTCGAATCTGGTGGATTTTGTCAGTCGTTTCTTGTAGAATCTCGGGACCGGTTAGTTGCGAGTGACCGATCACGTGCCACACAATAGGCGATCGACATCTTCTACCATACAAAGCCTCGAAAGGTGCCATTTGAATGCTGGCATGATAGCTATTATTGTACGAGAATTCCACCAAGGGCAGGTGTTTCTTCCAACTACCAAAAAAATCTATAACACACGCACGGAGCATGTCTTCGAGAGTACGGATCATTCTTTCAGTCTGTCCGTCGGTCTGAGGATGGAATGCAGTACTCAGATTAAGCGACGTGCCAAGGGCCGCTTGAAATGTTTCCCACAATCGCGAAGTGAACCGAGCGTCACGATCTGAAATGATGTCACGAGGCGTACCATGATTACAAATGATCTCGTCGGTGTAGATTTGGGCTAGTCGCTCCACCTTGTAGTCTTCTCGTATCGGCAGAAAGTGAGCTGATTTCGTTACACGATCGACTATGACCCAAATACTGTCGTGACCGGATGGCGTGGGCGGGAGTTTTGTTATGAAATCCATAGCTATACTCTTCCACTTCCATATAGGTATCGGCGGTTGTTCGAGTAAGCCAGAAGGTCTTTGATGTTCAGCCTTGACTCTTGCGCAAGTTAAACAACTTCCAACGTATAGGGCGATATCTCGCTTCATGCCTGGCCACCAGTACTTGTAGCGTAGGTCCTGGTACATCTTGTCAGCGCCGGGGTGACTGGAGTATCGGGACTTGTAGGCTTCGTTCATGATAATCTTTCGCAAATCGGTCCGTTTAGGGATCCAAATTCGGTCCAGATAATAGAATATCCCATTTGCTTACTAACTGAGCTCCATCGTGATAGATTCTCTCTCTCTTCAATGTACGCTCGTTAAAGCAAGCATGTTGAGCTTCACGAATAAGGGTTTCGAGGTTGTGCTGGGCTTGAATGTTCCGGATACTAAGCACGTAACTCTTTCTGCCGAGCGCGTCGGCAACCAGATTCGCCTTGCCTGGGTGATAGCGAATCTCACAGTCGTAATCGTTGAGAAGTTCTACCCGTAGGCATTGACGCATATTAAGCTCTCTCTGATTAAAGATGTGTTGTAAACTCCTATGATCAGTGTAGATTGTACACCTAGTGCCATACAGGTAGTGTCGCCAAATCTTCAATGCAAAGACAACCGCGCCTAGCTCGAGGTCATGGGTTGTATAGTTCTTCTCGTGGATCTTGAGTTGACGAGATGCGTAGGCTATAACCTTGTCTCGCTGCATGAGAACACAACCGAGACCAAGGTTAGAAGCATCACAGTAGACAATGAAGTTGTCGCTTCCGTCGGGCAGCGTAAGAATTGGAGCATTGCACAGCATATGCTTGAGGGTTTGAAAGGCAGTCTCTTGTGCGTTTCCCCACAAAAAAGGCTTGTCCTTATGAGTAAGAGCGGTAAGTGGCACTGCGATCTTGGAGAATCCTTCAATGAATCGTCGATAGTAGCCCGCTAGTCCGAGAAAAGAACGAACTTCGGATGGGTTCTTAGGTGTAATCCAGCTTTTGACAGCTTCAATCTTCGCAGGATTGACATGGATACCCTGACTATTCACGATGTGACCCAGAAACTTAACCTCCTCCAACCAGAATTCGCACTTGGAGAACTTGGCATAGAGTTGGTTCCCCTGAAGTAACTCGAGAACCAAACGTAGATGTTGTACGTGTTCGGCTTTCGTTTTGGAATAAATCAAGACATCGTCGATGAACACGATGACGAAACGGTCAAGATAAGGCTTACACACGCGATTCATCAGGTCCATAAAAACCATGGGTGCATTGGTTAGACCAAAGGGCATAACAACAAATTCGTAATGGCCATAACGGGTTCGGAAAGAGGTTTTAGGAATGTCTTCCTCTTGAATCTGCAATTGATGGTAGCCTGAGCGTAAGTCGATCTTCGAGAAACATGATGCACCTTGTAGTTGATCAAACAAGTCGTTGATTCTGGGCAAGGGGTTTTGGTTCTTGATGGTTAGCTTATTCAATTCCCGATAGTCGATGCACATCCGGAATGACCCGTCCTTCTTTTTGACGAAAAGGACTGGCGCGCCCCAAGTAGAGGTGCTCGGGCGAATAAAGCCTTTTTCGAGTAATTCCTGGAGTTGGTTCGAGAGTTCCCTCATTTCGGATGGTGCGAGTCGGTAAGGAGCTTTGGCAACGGGGTTAGCTCCAGGAATGAGGTCGATGCGGAAGTCGATATCACGACTTGGTGGTAGTCCGGGAAGATCGTCAGGGAACACCTGAGGAAATTCACGAACCACTGGAACGTCTTTGACTTCAAGTTTCTTTTTCTTTTCCTTCTCCGCTACTACAATGTTGGCCAAGAAGGCTCGGTATTCCTTGCGGAGATACTTGCTGGCTTGAATACAAGACATGAGCTTGAGACCTTTCGACGTCGTTTCACCGTACACACACAATAGATCACCATTCGTGAGCGAGAATCGAATCTTCTTTTCGAAGCACACAACATCAGCATGGTTTTCACGAAGAAAGTCCATGCCTATTATGACGTCAAAGCTTCCGAGTTGCATTGGAATAAGGTCGATCGGGAATATGTGATTGTTGAGTTCGAGAGTACAATCACGGAGTACTGAATTAACGATAGTAGTTCTTCCCGTAGCGACTTCGACTTCGAATGACGAGGATAGATAAGAGCGCTTACGACTAAGGAGCTTCTCGAATTCAAACGACACAAAGCAGTTATCGGCTCCAGTATCAAACAAACATGATGCATAAATACCATTCACAAGGACCGTACCATTAACCATGTTGTTATCCGCCTGAGCCTGGCGGGCATTGATGTTGAAGGTTCGGGCATGGGCTGCTTGCTGCTGTTGCTGAGGCTACTGTTGTGGTTGTTGCTGCTGGGGCTCTTGCTTAACCACCCTGTTTGGGCACCTGTTTGCAAAGTGGTTAGGGTCGCCACATGCAAAGCAGACTCGAGCATTGGCTGCAGGGGCTTGAGTTGCTTGTTGGCCTTGAGGGGCGGGAAGTAGAGCTTGGTTGACAGTAGCTTGAACTGGGGCTTGACGAGGACCATAGCGACAGTTCGCAGTGAGATGTCCGTAGAGGTTGTAGTGAGCGCAGAAACGACAAGCCAGACCCACTGGGTGATGATATGAACACGTCGGGCAGAGTGGGTGAGGGCCTGTGTATGCATGCTTTGCTGGCGGTGCATTGATCACTCGAGCTGAGTGGTGCTGTTGCTGCTGTTGAGCTGGTACAGCTTGAAGAGGAGCAGCAGTAGTTGTCACAGCACAGTTCTTGTTGCTGGAGCTGTTGTTCTTCTTCTTCCTTCTTGCGGACCTTGAGGATTGAGCAGATGAGTCGGTGGGTGCTGCAGTGGCTTGGTGCAAAGACTTGGTTGGCTTATCCCAAAAACCAGACTTTACTCGCTTATCATTGATCTCAGCGGCGAGTAGGTAGGTTTCTTTGATCGTTGCTGGCTTGGCGGCGTGAACAAAGTCGGCTACACAGTCGGGTAGAGCTCGAATGTACTTCTTGATGGCTTGATCTGAGGTCTTGACTTGATCGGGACATATGATACTGAGCTGCTTGAAACGGGCAGTGAGTGCAGCGTTGTCTCCGTCCTTCTGCTTGATTCCCCAGAATTCGTCCTCCATCTTTTGGCGTTAATGAGGAGGGCAGAATTCGTCGATCATAATTGCCTTCAACTCCTCCCATGTTAGCTCGTAAGCTGCATCATTTCCGTGCTTGTTTCGTTCGGCCGTCCACCAGTCTAGAGCACGAGACTGGAAGACGCTTGTAGCATTGAGAGTGCGGAGATGTTTAGGACATCCGCTCTGGCGCAGAGTGACTTTGACTGAGTCGAACCAGTGAAACATGGCTTTAGGACCATCTTCGCCAGTGAACTCTTTTGGTCTGCATGCTTTGAACTGCTTGAAGCTGAAAGCAGCCTTGCTTGAATCCTTAGGGTTTTCAGCTCGGGATTCTTCTGACGTCTTGCTGGCATTTTCATACACCTCACTCATGGCTTTCGCCACTTGCTTGGAGATGATAGCAGCGAGGCGTCGGTCTCTCTTTTCTTGGCGAGTCAGTGGGTTCGGTGTCCGGACGACGACATGGTCTGCATTAGACATCGTTACGAGACTCAACACAACGAAATCGAATCTCACCTCACACGTCTACTATTTATCTAAAGCTTAGAATCACGTCGAAGCACATATCACGTAAGCACACAGATTCACAGATATACCTAATCATGGAGCACAGAAGCACATAGAGCACATAGGTCACAGAAGCACATAAGCACGTAGAGCACGAAACACAGAAGCACATAAGTACCTAGGCATTTAATCATAGAGGCAGTCAGAAAACAGAAACCTATCCTTCAAAGCTCGCGTGCCGTTCGAATAGCAAGTCGGATAACATCGCATTAGCCTAACTTAGTCGTATAGCATAATATGGTATGATATCGTCTAGAGTCGCGACAACTGGATGTCGAATTGAGATAGAACAGCAATTGCGGGTCGTGTGTGTCGATTGAAATGTTAGCAAGATCGAATAACATCCCAAAATATAAACACAAAACAGAGAAAGCACACATAAACACATAAAAATCAACGAGTCATCAGAGTACACATAAAATCGAGAGATATATTGTTTGCGGCTACTAGACATCGACTACCCTAGGCAACTCGACTATTCACAGTAGACTTGTCATCATTTTTCGACTCTAGAGGTCGTGTTTCTGCCTCGATTCTTGGGCATTCCACACGCGCTCCCTAGGTCATACTGGTGAGTTCAGGTCGTTGGAGTCCGTCGAGGCCTTGGTGAGATAAATAAAGTCCAGAACAAACTGCCAAGGTTAGGGTTTCACCCCTTGGCTTAGCAATCTCTTCCTTGTTTTAAGAAAATTCAAGGAGAAATTTCGTCAAAATGGGGGTTTCACACTTGTTTTGGTATAATTCTCCTCGTTTGTTGGTGGAAATAGTGAGATAAGCATGAATAAACGAATAAAAGAGTTTGCGGCTTTCACACCTATTCCTGACTGAATCGTCTAACTTTAATTGAAAACTCGAGTGCAGTGATAGTGAAGAATTGCAGAATAAGGCACATAAACTGGGTCAGTTGGTTCCTAACTATAGTCTAGGCCTCTAAGACAGCAACCCGGACTAGGTCGTGTCTAACCTAAATCCCTATAGTTATGGCTCTGATACCAATCTGTCACACCCCAACCGATGGCGGAATCATCGGGGCGCGGCACTGAGCGAAACAGATTGTTCAGAAGTTTCCATAACAACTATTTATATAATCCAGTTAAAGATACGTCCCATACCGTATCCCGAATAAACAAACATATTATTACAGATAACAACTAAACAAGTAATTCTATTCCGACAACTCAGATCCAAATATTATTACAGCAATTGTTTATCTGCTTCTAGACCCCTATTCTGTTGACTTTCTGGCTGTAATGCCAGAGGACAAGATCTACAGACAACTATGCCTTAGACGCTTGTTCTTGGCAGACAACTATTTGTTGGGGGCTTCTAGAAACTTATTCGAGCCTCGCTTTCCTAGCAAGTAAGCATCCTAATTACCTGTCACATACGTTAAAATAAAGTCAATACATAAAATGTAAAGGTGAGCATACAAGTTTGATAATAGCATATAGAGTTCGAATAGTTTACGCATAACCAGCACGTACACAGAGGAAAATGAAGCATGTTAATTATCGACATGGACCTATCGATACCAATGACTGCGGGTTGACCGTCCGAGACGGTTCGCAATACATGATTACCACCGTAATCCATGCAAGTAATTGTCCTTAACAACCCCCGTGTAAACGGGTGCTGAGTCCAAACTATAGTAGTACGTCGTTAAGGCAGGTAGACAGCGTTCCACGTGTAAACACAATCAACAAGCATTCATTAAGTCACGTAATACATGCATATTGGTTAGCGTTCAAATAATTGGAGTAGTGTGATTGTTTGTGTTTTGATATAAGCAACGTATGTAACACCCAAAAGTGCTAAAAGCAAAAAGGGATCAAGTATACTCACAGTGATTGGTTATGGATTGAAGGGAGCGCTGAGAGTAGGGTTAGCCTGAATAGTTCGATAGCACAACAATGAGTAACGTGGAAAATAAGACAAGTGTGAATGGATCGAATGGACTGGTCGATCGAACGGCAGGTTCGATCGAATGGGCTGTTCGGTCGGCTGGTATGTCCGGTTGGACAGTCCTGTTCGATCGGCCGGTAGGCTCGATCGGCTGGACCATTCGAGTGGATTGTTTCTTCCTCTGGTGTGTTTGTGTTCGAGGATTTGAACTTTTGAAGTTTTCGTTGCAGCATTTGAGAACACTGAAGTGTTCCTACCTTTCAAGTCGGTCGATCGAACGGACTGTTCGATCAGCCTGCTTAGCCGATCGGTTAGGACTTCAGAAGTAGTTCTTTGTGGGATGTCCCTCGATCGAACGGCCTGTTCGATTGGCTGGCACACCATACAACAACGAGTTGTAAAAACGATTAAGTGTTGAACCATAGTATCTCGTGATCCGAAGAGTAATGTTTACGAATCGAGTAGCATATTCGATCGAACATCACTTCGTCAACATCATACTTCATAAAATTCGAAAAGTGTGGGGGCCATGTGTTAGCCGATCGGCTGGCCCGGCCGATCGGCTGGTATGTTCGATCGGCTGGGCTGTTTGTTTGAACAGCCCATCCGTTCGGCCAGCATCTCTGACCTGGTCGGCTTTTCGTCTAACACTTGGCTGCTTGTTTTGATACGATTTTGAGGTATGTTGATAACGAGTTGAACCATAGAACATGGGTTCTTACTAGTTTCACTGGTTCGGACAGGAATCACCCAAGTCCGGCCGGTGAACTGTTCGGAATGTCGGTTCAACGTTTAACCCGAAATCGATGAACCTCGTGGGTAGAATCCGAATCTTGAACCTCTTGACTGTTAGAATGGCTAGTCGGTTGGGTCAAGCTTCGTTTCTATCGATTTTAAGGTATTGAGTGTAAAAGAGTTGAAAGAAAGTCGGAAAAGTCCTTCTCTCAATTCTTTCCACAGTGAGATATGCTAAGATTCCAGCGAATCCTAGTTTGTTTATGTGGAAATCGGTTAGATCTAAGCCATTAACGGTTGAATGATGCCAAAACATGGTGTTCTTGAAGAACACCATGATGACATCACCCAAGAACACCTAGATCTTGGTGATTTCACGGTTAGAATCCAAGATTTGAAAGATACAAAGGTGTAGAATCATGCAATGATAAAAAATGTACAAGAATTAGAGTGAAAACTTACCGGAGTTGAGAGAAATCTGAGAAAAGGTGAAGAATAGGAGCTGGCCGGCCAGAACTTTCCAAAAGTGGAAATAAAGACAAGGACAGCCCTATTTATAGGCTTCCAAAAGGGGAAAGTGGCAGCCGATCGGCCAGGGGCTCCGATCGAATGGGCTGCTCAATCGGCTAGGAAGATGCTAGCCGATTGGCTGGCCTGTTCGATCAGGATGCCTCCTGTTCGATCCGCGACACACTTTGAGTGTTTTGCGACGATTTTCGGCGTTTTGATTTCGATGGACGATGACACGAATATGATAGAGTTCCTAGTCAAATTACTTTTAATCCCAACCACTATATCTACATACAAGCATCTACATTTCACGTTTCGATGTCGGTTTCGATCGAGTTCGATTGCTTTTCGAGTTTCGATTCGATTTTCGATTGATTCGCTTGAATACCACACCAAACATAAAAGTAAATACGCACAAGTAACACATAAGGCACACACAGACGTATATCCATACCAGGGTTCACACAATTCGAGTCTCGAGTTTTGATTGATGAGTCGATTAGCTTGATTATTGATTGATTAACTTTATCGCGTTGTTACTTCCTACTATTCATAGTCGTAAATCGGTCGCATTGATTAAACATTCGATCATTTCATCTATACAACACTTACTCCACATAATACAAAAATAAAAGAACATTAATAGTCAAAGAAGTCAAAGTTGACTTGGACTTTGACTTTGACTTTGACATTCGAAAACACGGGGTGTTACAGTGAACTCGCTAGCTTTCGCTGATATACTTTTCTGCATGCTTGCAGGTTCTTAGGTACACTATCACGGAACTTACTGTCTGGGAAGCTGGAGTGGTCATGGGTCGTGGCTCTTGGGAACACTCCTTGATGTTGTATTGTTTTGAACACTTTCATTAACATTATTGAACAAACTATTGTGCTTCCGCTGAATGATGTGCTAAAAGTGGCTTAATTAAATTAACTAAATTAAACCCTAAACTAGACTCTCTAAGCTTTAAATTTATAAAACTAAGACTCTCTAAACCCTAAACCACACGACCGGCAAGTGTACCGATCGATGCAGTATAGCCTAATGAAGTCCGAGTATTGAACCCAAGAGATTCTAATAAATTACGCTAATGACTCTATCTAGACTGACACGGACTTTAACTAATTGTTTATTTGATGGGGGGTTTTCTAAGTATCCTAAAAATTATAATAAAATATTAAACTAGAAAAATCAAAGAAAATACTAAACACGAATGTGGACGAAGACTTTGACCAAAGGTGATGAAGACTACCTAGGCTAGACGCAAGTTTAACTCAGAATGGATTTCTATTCGATAATTTTGTGGTATGGAACCGGGATCTTTAAATGTTAAACCTATTAAGATACCAACTAAGCCCCTCAACCTCTCTCAAGGTGATTCTTGTGGCACTACCTAGGCTGTTACGTTTACCGGTTTACTAGATTTCCTCACAGTCCTCTAGTTTCTTGAAAGTGCCCAAATAAGACAATCTACCTCACAGCGCGAAAGTCTAAGGCAACTATGGATTTTAATTTTGGTTTAATAGACAAGAGAATGTTTAAGGACTAGACCAATTCTTAGACCTAGCTATAAACCAAACCGAGACCTATTAATAACCTCGAGCCTCACAGCGACAAGATTAGCAGAACACTTGATTTTATTAAATTACCGAATATTACTTCTAAGGTTACTTATTAGATTTTCACCCTAAAGGATTAATGATCTATTATGTGATATAGACACTCACCTAAATCAAGAATCCTAGCACAACCCTATTATGTGATAAAGACCCTCACCAAGGATCATACGAAGCAATAAATAGCAATAAAATAATTATCAAGCATGCATATACACCAAGTTAAAATTCCATAACTTTTACAATACAAGAAAGATCCATAAACCATGCCAAGAACCGAATAAAAATCCAAACTTTGTTTAAACTATTGTCATGCCTAGGTAGTTAAAGGTTTTTTAGCCAGAAAACATAATCAGAAACAAAGATTCAAACATTATAAATTCTGAATTCATCGTGCAATAATGTAAAACGAACGAAAAACTAAGAAACAGGAAGTTTAAACCCGTAACTTCACTCCCGATCGCTCCAAGATGTTACCCGATGATTCCTTGCTTCCCAAGATGCTCAAGAACCTTCAACAGCCTTCAATGGTGCTTCAAGATCCTCTAATTCGTATGTTCTCTCGACTGTTGATGATGATGATGAATTATAGTTCAAAAAACCCTACTAACCGTTGCTTGTTGAGTGGGCTGCACGCTTTTAGCTCTCTTACGGCCCGCGTAGCATGTAAGCATAAGCTTACGCGGCCGGTATGGCTCCTAATTTCAAAAACATCTTTTTAAGTTCAGGCGGCCCGCGTAGATAGTTGTGTTAACTTACGCGGCCCGCCTGGAAGCTCCAGACTTGATTTTTCGCTTCGTTCATGCTTTCGAGCCCTCGTTTTCTGATCCAGCCTTTCGCCTTTCCAGATTTCAACTCATTTCTGCTTCTTTTGGCTGTAAAGACCTCGAAATCACAAAATATCAATAGTATGTACATTCTACGCTAAAAACGGAGTAAAAACGAATATCTAACGACTAAACCGGACGCTAATAAAGATGAATTTTGCAATACATCAAATATCCCAACACTTGACTTTTTTTCGTCCTCGAAAAAGAATTGTGCAAAGCGGAATCATAGTCGGGATAGTCGATCGGAACAAAAACATAAGTTATTTTATTTAAATCGACACTCGTGTTAGTCGCGATTGCAAGTATAATGATCCTCTTAAACCCAACCTGGTTCCAAGCCCTTATCATGCAATTTAGGTTCAAGTTCGGTCAATCCACCTCGGGTCTCACGCTAAGAATTGCAAGTCCACCTAATCCCCCCTCAAGCTTATAGGACAAAAGGAACAACCACTGGGTTATTTCCTAACCGCCTTATACCAAGATCAAGAGAGTTTAAAATCAAATCTATTCTTTCCATTTTTTTTCTTTTTCATCACTTTTTTTTAACCGAGCGTAGACGTTTCTTTCCCTAACCCAGAGGCATTCCGGCTGTAGAGTCGCTATCCCCAACCACAGATTACATAGGCTTCGGTACTTTTTTTATTTATTTTTGCAAGGTCAATTTCACACACTCTAGCGGTAATCTGGCTGTAGAGTCGCTATCCCCAACCACATACTACATAGAATGGCTACTTTCATTTAGTTTCTAGCTCGTTTATTTATTTATTTTTTCATTTTCCATGAGATAATGACCAAAAACTCTAATGATCTTAGCTTATAACGGCATCCCTTATACTATTATTGGTGGTTTCAATTTCCCCACTCTCCCTAGATGAGAACCCACTAGTAGACCGACAATTAGGTATAATTAATATCAAAGGAACCCAGAACCGAATCAAGCCTACCCGCGCATCCCAAACTAGACACAAGCACGATTATTTATTCTCATATTATTATTATTTGAACCCTATCAAAAACCCGACTTTTCTATCATTTTCCGCTTTTATTTTGCAAACTTCTTGTTTCAAAGGCATTTTCTAATTTTTTATTATTTTTTTTTATTTTTTTTATTTTTCATTTTTTTTTGTATTTTTCGGCTTTTTATGACTCAAGACTCACTAACTAAAGACTCAACGAAAGTGTCACATCCCCACACTTAAATATTGCATTGTCCCTAATGCAAGGATGAAAAACACGACTCCTAAAGCCTAAAAAATAAAAAGAAAAACAAAAAATAAATAAGAATACAAAATATACAAGTGGAACGACTTACCTGAATAAATATGTGAGACTGTCAGTATGCTAGTCGATACCACACATGCCCTCCACTCCAAACGCGCTCAGCAAACTGTACTATCTGGACACGCGAATGGAAGCGGCACAAACAACGACCTAAACAATCACATCAACCAAACAAGCATAATATATACCATCATAGTAACGTCACAATCACATCAAGTATCAACTAGCCCCCAAAACCCTACCAACCTGTTTTAATATATCAGTACAGACCAAAATACGAGGATTAAAACAGCATAAATAAAAAAAACAAAAGATATAAGATCCATAAGCACTGCTGCATCCTCGAACTACTCCTCATCCTAACCCTCCTGTCTGCCCACAGGATCCTCCTGTCCACTAGCTGGACCCTCCTGCTGCGGCTGCCAAGACGGCGGCGGCTGCAAGTGGAAGTGATCCATGATCACTCTCATACCATCCTCAATACGTCTCTGACCTGCTATGCTCTCCTCATGCCTACTCTCCATCCTATCATATAACGCCTCTAATGTCAACGGCTCTGGTCTCGGCTGCCTAATCGGGTGCTCGCGTGCCGGCAACTGATGCCTCTGAAGCGGCACCTAATAACGCTGTGGAATCGCAGCCTGCATCGCCCCTTCGGCAGCTGAATCCAGTGGAGGTGGCACTTGCTGCCCCTCTAACACCGCCTCCCAAGCCGGTGGATCATCCCATGTAACTATCCTCGCCATCTGAAAGCTCCTCAGCTCCATAAGTGATGGAGCTGCTCCTGTATGCATCCTCTCAGGAGGATAATCAACAAATATACCCAAATTCGCTGCTAACATCATAATATACGGCCCTACATACAACCTCGACTTTCCTCCACCCTTCTTCGGCCTCACCAACGATCATGCCCGAATACTCGCCAGATTGGCTGGGCGACGCTTAACCATGCACATCAGACAAAACAAACTGTGTTGATTCACCTTATTATCCCCTTCATGCCTATCAATGTAGCTGCCAGTATCTTGTGCAATAACCGATAAAGAGGATCTCTGATATCAGACGTCACCATGTTGTTTGAAAATGGTGAAATAGCAATAGTGCGCCAAAACCTCGCTAACTCCTTCCTTAACACACAATAATCCTGCCTTTCTTTTACTACCTGCCTCAGTAAACCCCTAAACTCCTCAGACTCGACCTCCTGGCCTGAGTAAAATCCAGTCGCCTCTGCGAACTGTGGCAGTGTCATGTTGAAGATCCTTTTTCCTAACACAAACGACACAACATCCGGCTCATCAAACCCTCCATGATGTCTGTACACAAATGTAGAGTGGAACCCTAATGCCAGCTCATTGTACTGAGGCGCATCACAATCCAACGCCATCCTGAACTTGGGCCCTAACAACTCCTGCAGCCTCTCAACCTACCCCAGTTGCCCAACTAGCTCCCAATCAATCCTTCTGAATTCCAGCAGCTGCACATCCTTGATAACATCATACCTCATATACTCAGCCGACCCAAACGTAAACCGGAGCAATGGGCTATCCCCCAGCACCATGCTCTGTCCATGTGGGATCCCGTCATCCCTATACTCAACCACCCTAAGTGGCATGTCAGCCGCTGGCTGCTCCTGAGCTCTAGCACCGCGCCTTTTGCGCTTTGTACCTGATGAGGATCCTTCACCTGACATCCTGTTCAAAACAATTCAATAAACACACAAAACAGGTGAATAGTTAGTAAACACAAGCTATTTTTGGTATTTTTGAGTTTTTTAATTTTTTTGGAATTTTTAAATATTTTTTTCAGATTTTTTATGAATTTTTGAAATTTTTAATTTTTTTTAATAATAATATTTTAATAATATAGCGTCGAATGACGGCCGTATAGCATTTCATTCGCGGCCGTTGTTCGAAACAAGTGACTTATCGCAAAACGACTTGAAAACAAACCGAACTTCGCCCGAATGGAGATTGAGTACGAGCGAAGCGGTTTGATAATCAAGCGATGTGACAAACACGCAAAATGACACTAAAACGACTCAAACAAGATTCAAATGACTCAAAACGACACTAACGGATGCTAAAGACGCACGACACTACACTTTGACGCAAAATACACGAAACTTACACTTTTACCCCCTCCCGGCACCTTGCTCGCCCTCGAGCAATCCCAAGTGCCGAGAATCACCATCAACGTATGGAAGCAATGGAAAACGGCGCGCGTGAATTTGGTGAAAACAATTATGTCTTTATGTCACAAAACGCGCAACGTAACCCCACACTTGAGTTGATCTACTACGCATTCACTAAACATCAAACCAAGCAAACCAAACCAACCCGAGCCACCCGCACCCTCGCAAGATCCTCAAAATAGACCTGCTACATGTCTAACTGACCAAATTTTGACTCATGTTAGGCTTGAAACATCAACGTCCCGAAAAAACACAGATGTACCCTGCTGATTGACACAATAGACATCAACTGACTCCAAATGACATCCAACATAACCCGCTGATCATAATATGGTTTCGACAAAAACTAGACACACACCCCACACATACCCGCTTTCAAGACAGACTCGACAAGCAAAACAGATCACAAATATATTACTGACCCAATCTGATACTACTGACCTGAGACATAGATTTACTGTGGACCCGACTTGAACAAAAACCTGCTGACTCGACTGAAAAACAAAACACAGACCCAACATATATATGACTGAACAAACTGGACTCGACATACTCTAAACGACCACTGACCTGAACAAAAGACTCGAAAGAACACGCTTATTACAGACACAAACACGACATTCATATTTGCAGAAAACATACCTTTTGAACGACGACACCAACTAGCAGATACAAATTCCAAAGGGTCGTGATGGTTGAACCGGTGGCCGGTGGTCAGCGACGGTGGTGACTGGTGGTATGTGGTTCGGGTGGAGGATGGTGGCTGTGATATGGTCAATCGGAGGTATAGGTTTGAGGGAATGGTGGTAATGATTGGTGGGAGATGGAGGGGTAAGGGTGGAATCAGTGGTGGTTATGGTATTCAGCGGCGGAGGAGTTGAAAGTGGTGGAGTGTAATCAGTGGGGAAAGGGGTGGGTGAAGGTGGTTGCAAAGGCGGTGATAAATGGTGGGTATGGGTGGTAGAACGGCAGAGGGTGAATGGTGGTAATGGTTTGTGTAATCGCCGGAGAGAAATGGGGAAAGTAAGTTAGGTTTTTTTGAAATTGATCGATTTGGGGGGTTTCAAAACTGCTGCCGACATATGATCCTTACGCGTCCCGCATAAGGTTTAAACTAAGTGTAGGCGGGTGATGCGTGTCAGTGTGTATATATTTTAGATATATTTTTAAGCCCTTTTTACACTTTTAGCCAAGTTTTAAATTTATAAAACACGATATTTACTAACACTAAACACACATATGGGCAAGTGCACCCATCGTGGACGTAGTATAGTGTTGGTAAGATACCGAGGTCGTCCAAGGACACAAGAGCTTTTAATACCGGTTTATCCTCAACGTCTAATCAAATCAAAAAGTTAGAAAAATGTTTTAAACTAAGAAAAATAAAAACTAACTAAATGCTGAAAAATAAAATAAAATAAAAACAGATAGACAAGATGAATCACTTGGATCCGACAAGTGTATTAGTATAACCTTTGATTATTTTCGCACTTTTGCACTTGTTTAAGAGATTATCTTAGTTATTGTAGTAGGCCCCTTTTTCGGAGGTGACGTTACCCTCAACCCAGTAGTTTGAGTCAGCAAGGATACAATCCTAAAGGGTTGGATTATTGAAAGATAATGAATTAAGTTATTAATGCAAATTATGGTAGGCCCCGCTTTTGGCGGTGACGTTACCCTCGGCTAGGTAGTCTGAGTCAGCAGGGATACAGTCCTAAATAGCCGGGTTATAGTATTAATAGTAGTTAGCTTATGAGGGGGTCAAAGAGTTTGGATCCCCGCCATCCAATACCTATGGGCATTGAAGGAGATCCTACTAAATTTGACCCAGGTCCCAAGCAGGACCTCTAAACGCTGAACAAGGGCAAGACCTTTACCAAACCGTTCCCTTAACCCCCGACCAGGTAGCCAACATACCTCCATATAGACCGTGGAGATATGAATGGTGAAAATCTTTTATTTTATATAGACAGTAAAATAATGCCAAGACACCACGGACAAACGATAAGGAAAGATCACCTTCAACATAAGTAACTAGTTATTAAAGTCATTAATACAAAACCAAATAAAAAGTGCAAAAGATTAAAAATAAAAAGTATTATACTAAACACTTGTCTTCACCAAGTGATGTAAGAGACTTAGGCAAACATGGCCTTGATTGTCAAGAACTCTTACGATCAATCTTGGATCCCGAGACGACTCACACACTCTATGATGGACAATGGATGATGGTGGTGGATGATGGTGTTATGGTGGTGGTGGGTGGTGGATGAAGTGTGAGAGAGGTGGTGTGCCAAGGGATGAGAGAGAATGAAGCCAAGCTCCTCTATTTATAGGCTGAACAGAACGCTGGACACGGCCCCGTGTTCGCTGAACACGGCCCCGTGCCCGTCTGACATTCTCTCTCTTCATTAATTGTAATTGCGAATTACAATTAATGCGCCTGCTGTACTTTCAACACGCCCCCGTGTCCGCTGGGCACGGCCCCGTGGTGAGCAATGGAAGCTTCTACTGGTTTGTCTTTTCTGCTGCTTCCTGGGCACGCCCCCGTGTTCACTGGACACGGGGCGTGTTCAGGCTCTGTTTCTCTTCTCTTTGTCTTGGGAGGTGCCGTTGAGGGTCCGGGCAGTTCACTTTTGTTCCTTTTCTTGTATTTATGGTAGATTTAGTAGTCTTTTTGCTTCTTTTGTGATTTTGAGCTCATTTCATCCTGAAAATACAAAAGGAAGACAAAAACACTCTTTTTCCAACATTAGTACTTAAAAAGGGTTAGTTTTATGCCTTAATTGATGTGTTTTATATGTTGCATTTTACACACATCAAATACCCCCACACTTGAACTTTTGCTTGTCCTCAAGCAAAACTCTTTTAATGTGGCTTACACTCCCAAATGGAATAGGTAGAAGAGAAGTTTTTTAACTTGTCCTAGAGTGTCGGGAATCCAAGGTTTGTATAGGTTCTATTTTTATTTTATTTACAACCTTATTCGTCATGGTTTATTTTGAACTTTTCATAAGATAAACTACTTAATTTGGCATAACATGCCTTATTAAAATTCCATTTATATACAAGTTCACATACCTCACGGGAGATCACTCAATCACTCGGCCGAAGGTGTATATTTAAGTGAATCGCTCGAGAGCGGCACGGATTTACATTTTCCATATGCTTGCCAAGCGATCAATCCTCCTCCTTTTTAACTTTTACCTTTGTAAATATCAAGAGGTCTTTTGAGGTGAAGGCTTGGGTTTAAAGGTGGGTGGTTGGTTAGTGGTTAGTAAAAAGGGCGAAAAATCGTAACAAGTGTCGGTTTTCGTAAAATACCTTATTTTTGGTGATATTTATTTTTTTGAAGTATTTCTCCAAACAAGCTTTTTGTAGCTTATGTTTGTTTTTGACTTCAACATTTTTTTTTTTTTTTTTTTTTTTTTTTTGATCACGTAAAGGTATGTTTATGAAAAACCGAGTTTGTCACTAAAATAAAGGTGAAAAAAAATGAAAAAGGTTTTTGGTGGGTAGAAAATTGTTTTGGGGGTAATGAAATGAAAGGTTTAGGCTCAAAGGGGTTTTCTAGGGGGATTTTGGGTAGGTAAAAAAAATGAAAAATAATGGTTTTGAAAGAAAAATAGTTAGTCCTAATGCCTCCGTCATTTACTTACTTGGGTTTAAGTTGGTAAGGACCGGGAATGTATCGTCGTGGCAAGTTCTAGATTTGTAAAGACCGAGCGGCTATTCACACAAGAAACGAAAAAATGAGCATTTAATCTAAATATGTGTATTTTTATGCTCAATAAAGGCTCAAAACTCACTTTTTGTGGGAATGGGTTTTTAATGTGACCAAGCATATATAATCGAATTTTAGCCAGACTTGTTATACCGTTTCATAATTTTCTTATGTTAGTTCTTTTTATCACGACGCTATCGGTTGTAAGTTTGTAAAAATATAACCCTTTTATAACTTGTTATTCCCAACTTAAACTAAGACAAGTAAATAAAAAAAAAATGAAAAAGTTTTTGAAAAAAATTTGGGGTGTTTAGCGGTTCCAATAGAGTTTTGTGTAAGGCTTGTTTTAGGATTTTGCAAAAATTTCAAGGTTTTAGCATCCCCCCCACACTTAAATTACACATTGTCCTCAATGTGTCCAAAAATAGAGTTTTTGGTTGATTAGAATATGTAAAAGTGTGTTTAAAAACAAAGATTTGTGTTACTGGCACTCTGGACACGGCCCCGTGTTCATTGAACACGGCCCCGTGTTGAACTGCCAGTAACGAAAAACTTACAGAGGGTGAACACGGGGGCGTGTTGGGTGAACACGGCCACGTGTCTGACAAAAATCTGCAGGTCAGTAGCCAAACAGCAGAACTGGGAGATGGACACGGGGGCGTGTCGGCTGAACACGTCCCCGTGTGGACAGTCTGTTAGCCAGAAAAATATGGTTTTCTCCCGGTTTCTTCCTCCTAGGGCTGCGAGTGCTAATGTTTAGCATTCTAACCCTTGCATTGCACCTGTTCAAGCATTCAATACCATCCAACCAAGCACCAAACATCCTAATCTTACCATAGTTAAACATTATCCAACACAAAGTAAAAACAAAGTAAAAATAAAAAGAAAAGAGTTAAGGAAAGTAAATTGTCTTGACAAATGGCACGCAGGCCATGAATTGTTCGATAGGAAGGGTAATCAAACCTGTGGGCTCATAACCAGCTAGCCCTTTGCTCCTCCCGGCCTCCTACTCCATATCTTCATCACTGTCTTCACCTCCGCCTCCCTGCCTCGCCATGTACTCCCGGATGCTACCGATGTCATCTTGTATGTCGTTGACGCTTCGTTCGATAGCTCCCACCCGGAGATGTGTGTTGTTGGCGAGGTTGTAGGTGTTCCGGGTGCACATGAGGTTTTCCTGCAAAAGATCATGCAAACTTTGGAAATTAGGAAAACCGCCTCCTTGAGAGGAGGATTGACCCTGATCGCCTTGGGGAGGGTATTGGTAATGTGGAGGTGGTGCGTGAAGAACTAGAGCCTATTGCGGGTTCCATGCGTAGCCTTGCGTCCTCTGAAAGCTCACCGTCCCGTCCTCCGCTTCATAGAGCAAGTTCATGGCCCGGCAGATATGGTAATCAACCCGTCCCGACCATGGGCTCCTTTCGAAGGACTTCGGGATGTTCGCGAAGTGCTTGAAAAGACGGTATACCCATCCCCCGAAGAAGATTGGTGTAGGAGCGGTGGCAAGGCGGTTTAAGTGCATGTTCCGCAGTAGGAGGTAAGGAACATCGAGAGGCTTCCGGTTATGGATGCAGTGGAGGACAACCAAATCTCTAACCCCAACAACGCCACTACTGTCATGGCGTTGGTTCAACGAGTACGTCAGGAGCCTGTGGATGTAACGGTATAGCGGGTCCCTCAGTTTGGTACTCTTTGTGCTGCTGGAGTTATAGATCCCTTCACCGATTTGTGCCCATGCTGCTTGACGTTCACTTGCGTCCAGGTCTCGCAATCCCCCGGTATTCTCCTCGTTTCCCGCTTCTTCGTCTGTGTACAGCCCAATGATTGATCCGAACTGCGCCATGGATGTTCTATAGGTTACACCCCCACATCGAAACTCGACCGCCTCGTGATCAAACGGTTCGCGTCTTGAGTTGAAGATAAACGTGCTATAGAATTCCAATGTGCACTGATGGACCGACCGGAGTCGGGCAGTCAATGCAACGTGCAGCGGACCCGTCACTATGTTGTTGAAGCGGTCCAGCTGGTTTACCATTGTCAGCAGATCGGTGCATGCCCGCCTTGGATACTCCTCGGGCCTTGTTTGTAGGACCTCGTAGCGAGCCCTGGCATCCAGTTCGTTGGCATTGAACCGTGTGAATTTGGCCATCTGGAAAGAATACAGTAAAAATTAGTGCGAAACATGGAAATTCAGGTCGAAAACTGCAAACAGTAGGCTGAACACGGCCCCGTGTTCAGCGAACACGGCCCCGTGTTCAGGCGTCTGTAACACCTAATTTTCATTTTTTCGTCCCGGTTTCGAAAACCTGAAAATTTTTAGCCCAATAGCAGCGGTTTCCCCCGAAAATGAAACCCTAAGTGTCATTTTTCCAAAATCAAACCATTTACCCTTTCAATTTTGAGTTTTTCGGTTCAAGAACAAGGGTTTGTGTTTTTAGTTGGAAATCGGACAAATCTATCAACAATACATGGCTATTTACTTCCTATTACTCTACTCTAAACTACTACTAACAATTTTTATCAAAAATTTTGAGTTCGATCCGGATGAACATGAAGAACCCTAGATTTTCCCCCAATTTTTGATGTTTTAACTACATGCAAGTAACTAATCTAACTACTAAGAAGGATAGAATCATACCTTGACGTTGTTAGGCTTGGTGGTAACGTTCGAATTCTGCGGAAAATCGCCTCTAACCAGAGAGTTTTCGGCGAAACGGGGCGTGTGGAATGGTGTAACTGATAGAAAAAGAGGGTTTTATCCCGACAGTCGCCTCGACACGGCCCCGTGTTCAGCGAACACGGCCCCGTGCCGGGTGAAATTTTTGAATTTTTTTTTTTTTTTTTTTTTTATTTGTGCCCGTGTGCATGCCCACTCATTCCCGAATAGTGGTTAGATGATTTTACCGATTTCGAATGTATACTTACCTGTAACATGTCGGGTATGTGTTTATTCGTTGACCGTTTGAAGTGCGATTTCCTCTTCCTCATCCTCAATGGATCCTCTGTAGAGTTTCAGCCGTTGGCCATTGACTTTAAATGGTGTCCCATTTCGAGTTTTAATTTCTACTGCACCGAGTGGAAAAACATGGGTGACTGAAAAAGGTCCCGACCACCTAGATTTTAACTTACCAGGAAACAATCGAAGTCGCGAATTGAACAGTAGAACTTGATCTCCAATCCGAAATTCATTAGATTTAATATATTTATCATGCAAATTTTTCATTCTTTCCTTATAAATTTCGGAGTTAGAATATGCATAATTCCTAAGTTCTTCTAATTCATTTATTTGACAAAATCGATTCTTACCGGCAACTTCTAAATCTAAGTTTACGTTTTTAATTGCCCAGTAGGCTTTGTGAGCAATTTCTACTGGCAAGTGACAACTTTTTCCATAGACTAGTTTATATGGGGTTGTGCCTATAGTGGTTTTATAAGCGGTTCGAAAAGCCCATAAAGCGTCATCTAGTTTGTCAGCCCATTCTTTTTTATTTATCCCTACGGTTTTCTCAAGTATTCGTTTTAAACCTCGATTAGTCACTTCGGCTTGCCCATTTGTTTGAGGATGATATGCTGTTGAGACCCGGTGATAGACCCCATATCTTGTTAGGATTTTTTCGAGTTGATGATTACAAAAATGGGTACCTCTATCACTTATTAATGCCTTTGGTGTTCCGAAACGAGAGAACAATTTTTTTAGGAATTTTACTACTACTCTTCCATCATTTGTTGGAAGAGCTTCGGCCTCTGCCCATTTAGACAAGTAATCGACCGCCACAAGTATATATTTGTTTCCTTTTGAAGGTGGGAAAGGTCCCATGAAATCGAGTCCCCACACATCAAAGATTTCACAAACGAGAATGCCATTTTGAGGCATTTCATTTTTGGAAGAAATATTACCTGATCTTTGGCAGGCATCACATGTCTTTACAAGGTTTTGTGCATCCTTGTAAATGGTTGGCCAGTAAAATCCAGAATCAAATACCTTTCTCGCGGTACTTGAGGCACCATGATGTCCTCCGTATGGACCTTCATGACAATGACGGAGTATTCTTTGTGCTTCATTACCATGGACACACCTTCGGACGAGTTGATCAGCACACATTTTGAAAAGATAGGGGTCTTCCCAAAAGTAATGCTTTACATCAGCAAAGAATTTTTTTCTTTGATGATGTGGCCATCCTTTGGTGACTATACCGCTGGCTAAGAAATTAGCGTAGTCGGCATACCATGGTTCTTGTCTGCTTTCCATCATTTCCAGGGACTCCGTGGGAAATTTTTCGTTGATTTGCTCGTCCCTGGTTGTCTCCAAAGCTGGGTCTTCTAAGCGTGAGAGGTGATCTGCAGCAGTGTTTTCTGCTCCTCTTTTGTCCTTGATTTCGATGTCGAATTCCTGGAGGAGTAGAATCCACCTTATCAAACGGGGTTTTGCGTCTTGCTTCTTGAAGAGGTACCTGATGGCTGCATGGTCTGTATAAACTATTGTTTTAGAAAGAACAAGATAAGAACGAAATTTATCAAAAGCAAACACCACCGCTAGTAACTCTTTTTCTGTAGTTGTATAATTTTCTTGTGCATCATTTAGAGTTTTACTAGCATAATAAATTGGGTGGAAATGTTTTTCTTTTCTTTGTCCCAATACTGCTCCAACAGCAAAGTCGCTTGCATCGCACATGATTTCGAAAGGAAATTTCCAATCTGGTGCTATCATGATAGGTGCATTGACTAGCATTTCCTTGAGGGTTAGAAATGCTTGATTGCATTCCTTGTCAAAGATGAAGGGTGCATCTTTTTCAAGCAATTTTGTTAGAGGTCTTGAAATTTTCGAAAAGTCTTTGATAAATCTTCTATAAAATCCGGCATGCCCTAGGAAACTTCTGATTGCTCGCACGGAGGATGGAGGAGGTAATCGAGATATGGTCTCGATTTTTGCTCGATCAACTTCCATTCCTTCGCTTGAGATTTTATGTCCGAGTACTATTCCCTCTGTTACCATGAAATGGCATTTTTCCCAGTTAAGGGCGAGGTTAGTTTCCTCACATCGGGATAGCATTCGTTCAAGATTATCGAGGCATTGATCATATGAGTCTCCAAAGATGGAAAAGTCATCCATGAAGACTTCCATGGTTTTTTCAATCATATCATGGAAAATGGCGACCATACAACGTTGGAATGTTGCAGGCGCATTACATAGACCGAATGGCATGCGTCGATATGCAAAAGTTCCGTAGGGGCATGTGAAAGTTGTTTTCTCTTGGTCTTCTGGTGCTATCGGTATTTGAAAGTAACCTGAAAAACCATCTAAGAAACAATAAAATTTATGACCGGATAATCTTTCTAACATTTGATCAATGAAGGGCAAAGGAAAGTGGTCTTTCCTTGTTGCTTCATTTAATCTCCTATAGTCTATACAGACTCTCCATCCTGTGACGGTTCTTGTGGGTATTAATTCATTTTTCTCGTTAGTTATTACCGTCATACCTCCTTTCTTCGGGACTACTTGGACAGGACTTACCCACGGGCTATCGGAGATAGGGTAGATTAGTCCGGCGTCAAGCAGTTTGATGACTTCATTTTTAACCACTTCTTGAACATTGGGGTTCACTCTTCGTTGTGGTTGAATCACCGTTTTGTAGTCATCATTCATTAAAATTTTGTGCGTGCACATGGAAGGACTTATTCCCTTAATATCTACAAGCTTCCAAGCGATCGCATTTTTGTGTTTTTTAAGTAGGTTAACTAATTTTTCTTTTTCTATGCTAGTTAATTTAGACGAAATAATTACAGGTAGACTACCATCTTTGCCTAGAAAAGCATATTCCAAACCCTTAGGGAGTTCTTTGAGCTCGATGGGTGGGTCTTTAGGAGACACCTTATTTTGTGGTTCATCTAGATCAAGAACTTTAAAAGTTTGTTCTATGGCTACCTCTTCGTCGACAAAGTGGTCTTCCTCGTGGTTTGTATCAGGTGGTTCAGCTTCATCTTCAATTAGGGGGTCATTGTTGCCAAAAGGATATTTCATTGAGCGCTCAAGATCTATGCTCCTTTTGAATGCCCCTAATTGAAGAGTTAGGTTGTTGAATTTCCGGTTTTTCAAAGCTTTGTGAGTTTGTACAAAAGGTTTTCCCAAGACTAGGGGGGCATCATCTAAGATGACGAAGTCGGTTGGGATTACCATTTGATTTGTTTGAACCAAAATATCTTCGACTACACCGATTGATTTCATTATTTTTCGGTCGGATAGAAAAATGGGTATTTGAAGTGGAGTAAAATCACTAATACTTAACTTTTCAAAAATGTAGTTGGGCATTATGTTAACACAAAGATCTTTATCAATAGTGACATTACTAATAAACGAATTTTGAAAGAAACATGGAACCGGTGTGATGTTAATTTCAAAAGGATCTTCTTTTATTAGCGAGGTTTGATCATTAGTTAACTTAACACTTACCGTTTCTTTGATTTTAGCACTAGTGTTTAACTCTTTTAAAAACTTAGCATGAGGGGTTATTAAACAATGGTTTTCGAAAGTAGGTGATAAGAGAATAATTTCCTCTAAATTAGACTCTTCTTGAATTTTAACGTTATCGGACTCACCATTTTCGTTGTTTAACTCATGTGTTTGTTTTTCACTTTCTTGTTCTTCCATTTTTACATTTTCAACTACCTCTACGTTATTATTACTTTTTAACTCTTCTCTCGCGCGGGATTCCTCTTCCCTTGCGCGAGATTCTTTTATGCAACGCTCGATAGTTTTAATGTGTTCTAATATCCTGTTGGTCACTTCGGTGAGATTGAAAGAATTTGGATCCTCTAAGCTTGAATCCGGTTGTTCGATCCTTGGTTCCTCATAATACTCATATGAAGTAGATGGTTCATACCATTGTTCTTCATTGTAAGTATATGATGGATAAGGGTCGAAACTTTGTTCTTCATAGTACTCATATGAGGTGGGTTGTTCACGCCATGGTTCCTCATAATAAGAGTATGAAGGTGGTGGCTCATATGTTGAATCTTCAAAGTATGAGTATGAAGGCTCATACCTTGGTTCATCAAAATACGAGTATGAGGAAGGAGGTTCATACCTTTGGTCTTCATAGGATGTGTATGAAGTTGATGGCTCGTACCTGGACTCCTCATAATGGTTGTATGAATTGGATGGTTGATATGAAGTATTATATTGAACCGAGTGTGCATTACGACAATTAGTGCAATAATTACCCCTATAATCATCCTCATCATAGGTGTAGTTGTAACCTCTTGAGTATTGATCCATAGGAATCACTCAACAGACTACAACTGAGTCTCGGGACCAGAAAACAAAAATAAGACGGAAACAGAAGCCGAACACGGCCCCGTGTTGGGTGAACACGGCCCCGTGTTCAGGGACTGTATCTGGGCGTTTTAATTAAATTTACTGGTCACGTTGAACACGGGGGCGTGTTGAGTGAACACGGCCCCGTGGTCAGACTCTGTATCTGGGTATCTACTCTAAAATATGCAGCACGGGGGCGTGTTCAGCGAGCACGACCCCGTGTTTAGGCTACTGTAAATGCAAAAATTAAACTAAAATGCAGAAAAATGCGCGCGTTTTAAAAATGTTTTGAAAAACTGATTAGGCCGTCGATTTTAAGCTTTCTTAAAATCCTTGTGTCCCCGGCAACGGCGCCAAAAACTTGATGCGTGTCAGTGTGTATATATTTTAGATATATTTTTAAGCCCTTTTTACACTTTTAGCCAAGTTTTAAATTTATAAAACACGATATTTACTAACACTAAACACACATATGGGCAAGTGCACCCATCGTGGACGTAGTATAGTGTTGGTAAGATACCGAGGTCGTCCAAGGACACAAGAGCTTTTAATACCGGTTTATCCTCAACGTCTAATCAAATCAAAAAGTTAGAAAAATGTTTTAAACTAAGAAAAATAAAAACTAACTAAATGCTGAAAAATAAAATAAAATAAAAACAGATAGACAAGATGAATCACTTGGATCCGACAAGTGTATTAGTATAACCTTTGATTATTTTCGCACTTTTGCACTTGTTTAAGAGATTATCTTAGTTATTGTAGTAGGCCCCTTTTTCGGAGGTGACGTTACCCTCAACCCAGTAGTTTGAGTCAGCAAGGATACAATCCTAAAGGGTTGGATTATTGAAAGATAATGAATTAAGTTATTAATGCAAATTATGGTAGGCCCCGCTTTTGGCGGTGACGTTACCCTCGGCTAGGTAGTCTGAGTCAGCAGGGATACAGTCCTAAATAGCCGGGTTATAGTATTAATAGTAGTTAGCTTATGAGGGGGTCAAAGAGTTTGGATCCCCGCCATCCAATACCTATGGGCATTGAAGGAGATCCTACTAAATTTGACCCAGGTCCCAAGCAGGACCTCTAAACGCTGAACAAGGGCAAGACCTTTACCAAACCGTTCCCTTAACCCCCGACCAGGTAGCCAACATACCTCCATATAGACCGTGGAGATATGAATGGTGAAAATCTTTTATTTTATATAGACAGTAAAATAATGCCAAGACACCACGGACAAACGATAAGGAAAGATCACCTTCAACATAAGTAACTAGTTATTAAAGTCATTAATACAAAACCAAATAAAAAGTGCAAAAGATTAAAAATAAAAAGTATTATACTAAACACTTGTCTTCACCAAGTGATGTAAGAGACTTAGGCAAACATGGCCTTGATTGTCAAGAACTCTTACGATCAATCTTGGATCCCGAGACGACTCACACACTCTATGATGGACAATGGATGATGGTGGTGGATGATGGTGTTATGGTGGTGGTGGGTGGTGGATGAAGTGTGAGAGAGGTGGTGTGCCAAGGGATGAGAGAGAATGAAGCCAAGCTCCTCTATTTATAGGCTGAACAGAACGCTGGACACGGCCCCGTGTTCGCTGAACACGGCCCCGTGCCCGTCTGACATTCTCTCTCTTCATTAATTGTAATTGCGAATTACAATTAATGCGCCTGCTGTACTTTCAACACGCCCCCGTGTCCGCTGGGCACGGCCCCGTGGTGAGCAATGGAAGCTTCTACTGGTTTGTCTTTTCTGCTGCTTCCTGGGCACGCCCCCGTGTTCACTGGACACGGGGCGTGTTCAGGCTCTGTTTCTCTTCTCTTTGTCTTGGGAGGTGCCGTTGAGGGTCCGGGCAGTTCACTTTTGTTCCTTTTCTTGTATTTATGGTAGATTTAGTAGTCTTTTTGCTTCTTTTGTGATTTTGAGCTCATTTCATCCTGAAAATACAAAAGGAAGACAAAAACACTCTTTTTCCAACATTAGTACTTAAAAAGGGTTAGTTTTATGCCTTAATTGATGTGTTTTATATGTTGCATTTTACACACATCAGCGGGCCGCGTCGAGCCTATGGTTTTAAAATTCTTTTAAGCCCAAACGGGCCGCGTGAACTAGACATGAAGTCTTACGCGGGCCGCCTGGACAGTAAACAACAGCTTTTCTTTTGACAGCAACAACAGTTTTGCTTGAAATTTATTTTTATTAATTCCCAATTTGCCCCCAGTCCTTATATTGTCGATTTTAACGTTAAACGCACCTGGAAAGCTGCTCCCTTGTCGATTTTGCCTACGTTAAGGTGATGAAACCTGCAAAATACTTCACGACACACAATAGACGCACAAAAACAAAAACAACGCAATAAAGACACAAATACTAAACTAAAGACACGACGCGAAAAACGACACAATGTACAAACTCTACACTTGAGTTTTCACTCAAGAAACTACCCGGTGGTGCTAGGCGGGTCCGTAAGAGGAACGGTTTCCTCTTCGGTGGTGTCGATGGGACCCCCTAAGTAGTGCTTCAACCGATGTCCATTAACTTTCCACGAATTCGACTTTTCTTCATCAAACAACTCCACGGTACCGTACGGGAAAACCTCCTTCACGACATACGGTCCGAACCATCTCGACTTCAACTTTCCGGCAATTAATTTCAACCTCGAATTAAATAAAAGCACTTGATCACCGTCCTTGAATTCCTTCAACTTCCGCAACCTTCTATCATGCAAAGCTTTCGACTTTTCCTTGATGCTCCACGAACGATCATACGAGGCGTCACGAAGCGCCTCCAACTCATGAATTTGGAAAAATCGTCTCCTAGCGGCCTCAGTCAAATCTAAATTCACCGTTTTGAGCGCCCAAAGAGCCCGATGCTCTAGCTCGACCGGTAAATGGCACGCTTTCCCATAACAATCATAAACGGCGTCGTTCCTAGTGGCGTCTTGTAGGCGGTGCGGAATGCCCATAATGCATCGTCCAACTTATCAGACCAATCCTTTCGACTTTTCCCTACCGTCTTTTCTAAAATTCTCTTCACTCCTCGATTCGCGTTCTCCACTTGTCCGCTCGTTTGCGGATGATATGCGGTAGACAAGCGGTGCGTAACTCCATATCTCTCCAACGCTTTCTCCATAACGGTATTTCAAAAATGCGTACCGCGATCACTAATGATTGCCTTACGAGTACCAAATCGCGTGAATAACTTCTTCAAAAACCTCACCACCACTCGTGAATCATTCCTAGGAAAAGCTTGAGCTTCCACCCACTTCGAAACGTAGTCAATCGCAACGAGAATGTACCATTTCCACTCGAAGATGGAAATAGTCCCATGAAATCAATGCCCCAAACGTCGAAGACTTCCTACACTTGAATAGGATTCTGGGGCATCTCATCCTTGGATGAGATGTTGCCGGTCCGTTGGCAACGATCACACTTTCTCACAAACTCTACTGCATCATTCACTACTGTCGGCCAATAAAATCCACAGTCAAACACCTTCTGCGCAGTCACATGCGGACCATGATGTCCTCCTGTCAAACACCCATGAACATGTCGAATGATGTCCCAACCATCCTCTCTACTCACACATCTCCTCAAAACTCGATCACCTCCTATCCTGAAGAGGTAAGGCTCGTCCCATATATATTTCCGCGCATCATTCACAAGCTTTCTCCTCTGCTGGCGATGTATACCATCTAACACGAACCCTCCGGCCAAATAATTGGCTATATCGCTAAACCACGGTAAATCCTCGGTCCCTACCGTAACAGAATCAATAGACTAGTGAGGGAATCTGTCGCCTATCGCCTCCTCACGAATCTCCTCTCTCCTCGGATCCTCTAAACGCGACAAGTGGTCCGTCGCCACGTTCTCTGCCCCTTTCTTATCCTTAATTTCAATATCAAACTCGGAAAGAAGCAGAATCCATCGTATAAGGCGCGGCTTCGCGTCTTTCTTATGAAACAAGTAACGCAGAGCGGAATGGTCTGTAAACACAACAGTTTTCGAAAGAACAAGGTACGAACGAAATTTGTCGAATGCAAAGACGACTGCTAACAATTCCTTCTCTGTGGTGGTGTAATTCTCTTGAGCATCATTCAAAGGTTTACTCGCGTTGTAAATCGGGTGAAAATGATTCTCCCGTCTCTGCCCTAACACCGCACCGACTGCGTAATCGCTCGCGTCGCACATAAGCTCGAATGGTAAGCTCCAGTCAGGCGACACGAGAATCGGTGCACTCACCAACTTCTCCTTCTGAAACTCAAACGCTTTGAGGCACTCTTCGTCAAAGACAAAAGGAATGTCCTTCTCCAACAATCGCGTCATGGGGCGTGTAATTTTAGAAAAATCCTTGATAAAACGCCGATAAAACCCCGCATGACCGAGAAAACTACGAACCGACTTGACACTAGTCGGCGGAGGAAGCTGACTGATCGTATCTATCTTCGCTCTATCAACCTCAATGCCAGCTCGCGAAATCTTATGCCCTAACACAATACCCTCAGTCACCATGAAGTGACACTTCTCCCAATTTAACATCAGCTTCGTTTCAACGCACCTCTTCAACATCCTCTCAAGATTCACTAAGCACTGATCGAAAGAATTTCCGTATACTGAAAAATCATCCATAAACACGTCCATCGAACTCTCTACCATATCCTGAAAGATCGCGATCATACACCGCTGAAATGGAGCTGGAGCGTTACATAAACCAATGGCTCTGATACCACTTGTAAGTCCCAAACATCCCAAGATATCACTCAAAGGTTTAATCCAACACGAAATATAAGATCAAACCACAAGAACAAAACGAAAAAATATTATTACCAAACTTTGTGCCACTGCTTCGATCACACACGGTTTCAACGAACCATCTGGTACGATCTCTAAGAAGATTGCACACGCTCTCTAGGAACGTCTGGTACAATCTCTAGGAACCTTGCACACAATCTGTAGGATTGTCTGGTACAAGGTTCTCCTTGGGTGATCACATGATTACAAAAATGAGAGACCTACCTAATAATAAACTAGATAGGACATATATAGGAGCCTCTAACCAATTGGCCCACATGGCCTAGCCCAAGCCCAAGTGCTAATCTAAGCCCAATAAACATAAACTTGTACAATAAAGGTAGCGTAAAACTATACAATTTCTGGGCCTTACAATATCCCCTAGTTTTATGCTATCTTTATTACGGCTTAGAAAAATAATGTCTTTAGCTGTGATGACCTTCAATCTTGGGTCTTTTCTTTCAGTGGTACAATAGTAAACAAGCCCACTCTCTATATTTCCCAACACTATATCACTGTCTCAAAAAGTGTTTGGTTTCTTCTTTACGTCACCCAAACCCAAACCAAAACCCTATTCTTTTCTTGACAATAACAACTATCGCCTAAAAGTTTTTCTCTCAATTCAAGTCTCAAGCTTCTGTATGTTTTTTTGTTTCTTTCCCGACAGTTGCAAGTGTCACAAAAAAACTGTAACTTCTTCTTCGGTTAAAACCGAATAACCAAACCCTAATTTTCAATTTCAAAACGGCCGACTTCGTCTTCTTTGTTTCAAACTATCGTGGTGACTGGTGGATGAGCGGTGGTTAACGGCGACGATCAGGTGATGGTGGCCAATGACGGTTATCCACAAGCCGCGTAATATGGAAACTTCTGATTCCGATGAGCCTGACAAGAAGCGTACTCATCTCAACAACAACTCCGATATGGCACGTCACCCTATTCCTTCTCCAGAAAACGAAACTGTTGATGCAACAGTGCTACAATATCAAAATCAGAAACTCGTCCAGCAATTAGATATCCAGAAGCAAAAGTTGCATGACGTGTAGTTATTGAAGCTCTTCATGTTAAGCATAAAGAATATGCTGATATGATTCAGAGTGATGATGATCGACGGCGAGGTGTGCGGTGGACGACGGAGTGTGCAGTGGTGAAGATGACGACCGGAGAAGATTGCAGGTTGGACGGTGATCGGAATGCGACGGAGATGCGGTGAAGATCGATGACCGGAGATAGTAGTTCAGATGGAGAGGGTGATGATCGTTAATTAACGGAGGTGTGGAGGAGACCGGAGAATGATGTCAAGGTTGTCGGAGAGGATGGCCGGTGGAGATGATGCACGGAGAAGGTGATGTTTTTAACGATGATGATGAACGATGATAAGCAGTAATAATGATTCACAGTGGCATATCTTCGGAGATGATGATATCAGTGAGCGATATGTACTTCAGATGATGATGATATTGTTGATTTGAATGACGTAGCAACTCAGGTGAATGTGATGATGATGATGTGTGATGTTAGTAATCGGACAAGATGTTTGTCGCACAAGAAGGTTCCAATCGCACAAGAATTAGTCAAACAATTTTTGATTAGTCGCACAAGTTGACTTCATATGCAAAGATGATGTCTGATGATGTCACTTTAAATTTTGTAGCAGGCAAAAGTTGTAGTCGCACAAGTGTTTCAATCGCACAATTTGAAGAGAAAAAGCACAATAACCAAAAGGCTCGTATTCCTTGAGAAAGTCAACAATCACTTCCCCAAAATCAAGGATAAATTATCCCTCCACTTGTAGCCTAGTGGTAAGAGACTTGGGTTTTCCAATAGAGATTCAAGTTCAATTCCCACTTGTGTCATATTTGGATGGATATTGGGCAATGATGGTAACAAACCCACGGAGGGGAGTTCGATCCTGAGCCGCACCCCGATTTTCATCCGGCTGTTACTTCAGCAAGGCAACTCGTGTGGAGGCAGTACGGTTTCCGGGGGAACGCCGTAGCCAAGTCTGGCCAACCCAGCGCGGGCACGGTTAAGACAACGTAAGTCTGGGCAGACTTGGCTAGGGCCGCCGATTAGGCGGTGTGACATTGGGTCACCAATTTTCCAAAATATCCTTTCCACCAATAGCTTCCTACAATTTAGTAAACACAGTCTCTTTCTTCCACCAACAAATCAAACACGAGATTTTTAATTTGTTCTTCGAATCTTCAAGAATTTCTTCGTGTTCTTCGAATTTGCAAACCATACACATCTATAGTTCAAATCATGATTTTCAACAATAAGATAAACTATTACCTTGTGAACCACAAATCTCCCTTTTGACGAACATACATCCCCCGTCACTGTGCAAATCCTTCTTCTTGTTCTTCGAGTGATATCAAAACCGAGCCCTTAATGGCTTCAATGGCTCTGATACCACTTGTAAGTCCCAAACTTCCCAAGATATCACTCAAAGGTTTAATCCAACGCGGAATATAAGATCAAACCACAAGAACAAAAAGAAAAAAATATTATTACCAAACTTTGTGCCACTGCTTCGATCACACACAGTTTCAACGAACCATCTGGTACGATCTCTAAGAAGATTGCACACGCTCTCTAGGAACGTCTGGTACAATCTCTAAGAACCTTGCACATAATCTGTAGGATTATCTGGTACAAGGTTCTCCTTGGGGGATCACATGATTACAAAAATGAGAGACCTACCTAATAATAAACTAGGTAAGACATATATAGGAGCCTCTAACCAATTGGCCCACATGACCTAGCCCAAACCCAAGTGCTAATCTAAGCCCAATAAACATAAACTTGTACAATAAAGATAGCGTAAAACTATACAATTTCTGGGCCTTACAGTCATTTAACTTCCGATAGTCAATGCACACACGCCAACCTGTAACAGTACGAGACGGAATAAGCTCATTCTTCGCATTCAGAACAACTGTCCTCCCCCCTTTCTTTGGGACGATGTGCGTAGGACTCAGCCAAGCTGAATTGGAAATAGGGTAAATCAAACCAGACTCTAACAACTTCATCACTTCCTTCCTAACGACATCCTGCATATTCGGATTCAAACGACGCTGCGGCTGCACTACAGGCTTATAGACATCCTCCATCAGAATGCGATGCGTGCAAAAAGTAGGGCTGATGCCCTTGATATCAGATAGCCTCCAGGCAATCGCATCACTGTGCTCTCTCAGCACCTCGATCAACCTCCCTTTCTCCTCCTCTGTCAACTTCGAAGATATGATGACAAGCATATTCGGCTTCTCTCCTAGAAATGCGTACTCAAGATGCGATGGAAGAACCTTAAGCTCTAAAGGCGGTGGAATCTCTACAGGAGTACTCTCATCACTAATCTCGTTGAGCTCCAATGTCTCAGGAACCCACAACTCGTCATCCTCATCTAACTGCTCCTCCTCAACTTCTTCAACTTTCTCCTCCTCAGGCTCGTCGACAACTCCCTCGCCCACTAAATCAGCTCCACTGATGTACTCGAAACACGTGTCGACACAGGATATGAAAGAATTTAGAAAGTAAACAGAATGACACGGCCCGCTATCATCATTTTGACCTCCTGGATGCTGCATCGCTCTATCAATCTCGAATGTGACAATCTCGTCACCAGCACGAAGAGAAATCTTACCGTCAAAGACGTCGATGATCGCCTTTGCAGTTCTAAGGAATGGACGACCCAGAATAATAGGAACTCTCTCATCAGCCTCCATATCAAGCACAACGAAATCTACCAGAAATACAAACTTATCAACCTTCACCAACAAATTCTCCACTATCCCACGAGGATACTTGACTGATCGGTCAGCCAAAGACAACGACATACGAGTGGGTGTCAACTCTCCAAAACCAAGCCTCTCGTACAACGAAAACGACATCAGATTGATGCTGGCCCCTAAATCGGCTAGGGCGTGAGCGGGGGTAACGGCTCCCCCAAAGAGACATGGAATGGTGAAAGTGCCAAGATCGGTTAATTTCTCTGGTAGCTTATTCAAGAATACCGCGGAACAACCTCCTGTCAATGGAATATTCGAAAGCTCCCCAATTCTCTCCTTGTGCTTCAAAAGATCTTTGAGAAATTTAGCGTACTTAGGCATCGACTGAAGTGCCTCGATAAACGGAAGATTGATTTTCAACTGTTTGAACATCTCGAGGAATTGCCCGTACTCCTGGGCATATTTCTGTTGCTTAACTCGGGCGGGATACGGAAGGCGAGAATGATCAATCACTGGTGCTGGATGAGCCTTCGTCGGCTGCTTCTCAACTTTCTTCTCCACTGGCGACTCCTCGGCGTGTGCGGTACTTGCTGGGTCTAGCCTCATGTGCACCTTGCCTGGAGCCTCCATCTCGATCTCCTCATCAACTTCATCCTCTTTCTCTTCCTCAACTCTCTCTCTCACAACTCGCCCAAGTTCTTTCCACTGCGGGTCGTAATAGCTTTCGCTGAATGATTCGCGGGATTCGTGAAGGTATTTCCCGAAAACTGACCCGGTGGATGCTCCTGCAACTGTTTAGCAATTCCACCTACTGTTCTTTGAAGATCTAAAAGTGTGGATTGCTGACTTTTGAGCTGAAGTTCGTGACTTTTATTGATCTACTCCTGATTTTTAGCGTAATCAGTGAGGAATTTCTGCGTCGCCTGATTCTGCGTCATCATTTGAGCGAACATTTCCTCCATCCTACTCATACTCCCCTCGAAAGCCTTGCCACTGCCTTGACTCTCCTGAGTCGACCCCCCACTAGCGAACTGACCTCTTGAGCCACTAAACTGACCACTCTAAGCCGAACCAGTACTCGTGTATATACCGGGCCCTCTGCTCTGATACTGACCAGATGGAAATCCAGGAGGATTTCCATACGAACGATAACCACTAGTATTACCACTACCGCGCCATTTGGAGTCGTAATTAGAATTATTGAACGGATTCGTGGGACCCCTAGACTGACCGGCTATGTACTCTACCTGCTCAAGAGTAATGGTAGGACAATCTGTCGTATCATGACCCCCTCTACATACCTCGCACCTATCAACTTTCTTCTTAATCTCACTCAGCTCTTGTCTCATCTCTTGCCTCAAACTCTCGACTATAGCAGCTACCGATGGATCCAAGCTAACTTGGTTTACCCCTCGACTGGCCGAGGGGGTATGCACAGGAATGGAAGTCCTGCTGGTAGTGTCGTAATCCATATCAGAGTGGGCGAAACTCTCAAACAAATCGTTACACTCATTCACTGTCTTTTTACCCATAAGCTGACCTCCAGCTGAAGAATCGAAACGAGCTCTAGTCTCAGGAGTAAGACCATTGTAGAATTTTTCAACTAACGCCCAGTCAGACAAACCATGTTGAGAACAACGAGAGATCAAGGTCTGAAAACGCTCCCAAGCTAAGTGGTACGGCTCATCAAGTTCCATGTGGAAGGAGTGAATCTGATCACGAAGGCGAGGCGCCTTGGCTGGGGGAAAGTACTTGGCTAAGAAAGCATCATGAAGACCTGCCCAAGTAGTGAAAGTGCCTGCGGGCTGAGAATTGAACCAGACAGCTGCGCGTCCAGCGAGTGAGAATGGAAAGACCTGAAGGTATCGAGCATCGAGGTTCACCCCCTCGATGGAGAAGGTGCTGCAAAGGCGAGTGATGTGATTTATGTGAGCGGGTGCATCCTCATCATCACGACCATGGAATTGGCATGAATTGGTGATGGCGGTCATGATGTAAGAAGGAATCTGCCAGGACCGATCATTTGCGATGTTCGGAAGGGTGATGGGTGATGTAGCACCGGTGAAACCGGTGGTAGCCTTCTGGTAAACGGTGCGGTTCGCCATAGCGAGTGGAGGACTAGGTGTACGAGAACGAGAAGGTGGTGGGGAAGCGTGGGGTGATGTCTTCGGTGAACGTGGAAAATCGAGATCGGGGGAAGAATGAGAAAACGAAGGTGAGTTAGAAGAACTTACCTCGAGTGTAGAAGATGAGACGGAAGACTTGATCACAAACGGAAGCGGTGGTGGACCCTGCGAGCGCGTATGGGGCATCAACTGCACAAACCGACTGCAAACAAGTAAGAAGACTCTAACGAATGACTCGACAATCTATAAAAGACACTAAAGCAAGTATTTTTTTTTATTTTTATATTGATTTTTTATATAAATAGACTCCTACGACTCAATGAACAAACAAATAGCACGTAATATGTCAAGTAAGTCCAAACAAAGTAATCAACGCAATTGCCAAAGAGTCCCCGGCAACGGCACCAAAAACTTGATGTGCTAAAAGTGGTTTAATTAAAATAACTAAATTAAACCCTAAACTAGACTCTCTAAGCTTTAAATTTATAAAACTAAGACTCTCTAAACCCTAAACCACACGACCGGAAAGTGTACCGATCGATGCAGTATAGCCTAAGGAAGTTCGAGTATCGAACCCAAGAGACTCTAATAAATTACGGTAATGACTCTATCTAGACTGACACGGACTTTAACTAATTGTTTATTTGATGGGGGTTTTCTCAGTATCCTAAAAATTATAATAAATTATTAAACTAGAAAAATCAAAGAAAAGACTAAACACGAATGTGGACGAAGACTTTGACCAAAGGCGAAGAAGACTACCTAGGCTAGACGCAAGTTTAACTCAGAATGGATTTCTATTCAATAATTTTGTGGTATGGAACCGGGATCTTTAAATGCTAAACCTATTAAGATACCAACTAAGCCCCTCAATCTCTCTCAAGGTGATTCTTGTGGCACTACCTAGGATGTTACGTTTACCGGTTTACTAGATTTCTTCACAGTCCTCTAGTTTCTTGAAAGTGCCCAAATAAGACAATCTACCTCACAGCGCGAAAGTCTAAGGCAACTATGGATTTTAATTTTGGTTTAAGAGACAAGAGAATGTTTAAGGAGTAGACCAATTCTTAGACCTAGCTATAAACCAAACCGAGACCTATTAATAACCTCGAGCCTCACAACGACAAGATTAGCAGAACACTTGATTTTATTAAATTACTGAATATTACTTCTAAGATTACTTGCTAGATTTTCACCCTAAAGGATTAATGATCTATTATGTGATATAGACACTCACCTAAATCAAGAATCCTAGCATAACCCTATTATGTGATAAAAACCGTCACCAAGGATGATACGAAGTAATAAATAGCAATAAAATAATTATCAAGCATGCATATACACTAAGTTAAAATTCCATAGCTTTTACAACACAAGAAAGATCCATAAACCACGCCAAGAACCGAATAAAAATCCAAACTTTATTTAAACTATTGTTATGCCTAGGTAGTTAAAGGTTTTTTAGCAAGAAAACATAATCAGAAACAAAGATTTAAACATTATAAATTCTGAATTCATCGTGCAATAATGTAAAACGAATGAAAAACTAAGAAACAAGAAGTTTAAACCCGTAATCTTCACTCCCGATCGCTCCAAGATGTTACCCGATGATTCCTTGCTTCCCAAGATGCTCAAGAACCTTCAACAGCCTTCAATGGTGCTTCAAGATCCTCTAATTCGTATGTTCTCTCGACTGTTGATGATGATGATGATTTATAGTTCAAAAAACCCTACTAGCCGTTGCCTGTTGAGTGGGCTGCACGCTTTTAGCTCTCTCGCGGCCCGCGTAGCATGTAAGCATAAGCTTACGCGGCCGGTATGGCTCCTAATTTCAAAAACATCTTTTTAAGTTCAGGCGGCCCGCGTAGATAGTTGTGTTAACTTACGCGGCCCGCCTGGAAGCTCCAGACTTGATTTTTCGCTTCGTTCATGCCTCAGAGACTTCGTTTTCCGATCCAGCCTTTCGCCTTTCCAGATTTCAACTCATTTCTGCTTCTTTTGGCTGTAAAGACCTGGAAATCACAAAATATCAATAGTATGTACATTCTACGCTAAAAACGGACTAAAAACGAATATCTAACGACTAAACCGGACGCGAATAAAGATGTATTTTGCAATACATCACTGAACATGTTTGATCTTTTAAACTGGTGTTTGCATTAAACTATTTTGTTAGTGGGAAGTTCTATTTTACTTTGGTTCAATGTGATAGTGGCTAGATCCCGGTACATCACACGCCTTGCGGGGGTTTCCGCTAGTGGTATTTTTGGGGGTATGAGAATTTGGTATCAGAGCCAGTGGTTATAGTGAACTAGGTTTTAAAACATTTTATAAAACCAGACTATAACCAAACAGCATCAAAAATGACCATGACACTCAGCTCCAGATCGCAAGGTTCGTCCTCTGTTTACTTTATGTATTACTTACCTAGTGTATACACACCCACGACTTGCGTGGAAATTACATACTTGATACTATGATGTGACTACGTGTGCTACTTAGTTAAGTGATTGTTTGATAGTATAATGCTACCCTTTGACTTGTGAGATCCCTAGTTTGGTGATGTCTTCCGTTTTGCTACTCGAATGTGGGGAACCTTTTAGCACGAGTTAAGAGGCACTGAGATAAGCATGCAAATTGCCTTATTATTATGGTTGCACACATAATAATAGTGTGGGGTGCATGTGGGTCCCAGTGAGGCTTAATAAGTGTCACACCCCTAATTTCCATGTGTCACCGGTGGGGGATTAACGTGACGTAGTTGATATCATCATAGTCAAACAACACAAATTATAATGCACAGCGGAAGCAAAGATAGATTTATTTCAACTAAAAATTATTGTAATATTCAAATATCACAAAATGTCGAAATAGAATCCACAGGCAGAATCAAACAAAAAGGAAACTTCATTTCAACAGACTTCATGCATCCTAAGCTTGCGAGACTTCTATGGATGCTTAAGGAGTGACCAGCCTATTACGCGTAGTACCTGCACTTAGTCTTTTTGGAAAATACGTCAGTTTACACTGGTAAATACAATTCAACTGACTCATTTTGAAAATGTTTAAAATTGATTTAAATGCATGTGGCATAAAACTTTTTATAACTTGGGATAATTATTTGCTTAATAATCTTGTAAAAGAATTACATGTTTGTTCTGCGTTCAGTAGCCCGGGTCGTGCCGGGTTAAAGATTAATAGACACACCACTTAATATAATTCCGCCGCGAGACTTCTCTCGTACCGACGATTATACATGTTGTACAACACTACGGGTGTACGCCTACACCCGAGTGCTAAGGTCGTGGCCATTCTTTGAATGATGCCAAGGATATCCGGGACATGGTCATTAAGCCCCCAAAGGCGTTAAACAAACAAAACAGCATTTTCAAACGGGTTAATTTGACTGCACATAACCAAGACCGGTTAAGGTCAATTCCCCGACCAAGCGGTATTTTATACACCGTACCCCAAGCCCGTATAGGGAAAATAAGTTAAACATATTTACCTGAGCAAAGTATAAACCAAATATAACGAGTGCAAGTAGCTTTTACTGGGCTCCTAGATCTGGAAATTAAGGTTTTAATAACCTATTAGAATCCTAACGGGTCTTAAGCTTAGACCGGTTAGTTTTATATAAAGATTACGGTTTTAAGCGCACAATAAGGCGAAGACCGTTTTAGAATGTGGTTTTGACCCAAAAAGCTTGCACACTTGTTTTATATGGGCAATATAATCACATTCTGAATTTTGAGACCAAAAAGATATGGTTTGACCCGTTTCGGCTAAAATGGTCAAACTAGCCACATAAGCCGATCCGAACGCGTATAGTGCGTAACGAGTAACCATAAGAGTCAAATGCAAGTTTCTGAAGTCAATATGCTTAAAATATGTTGTGATATCAGAATGATACCTTCCATTATGCCCCAAATGATTTTAAACCAAGACTATGCCTCATCAGGGCGTTTTGGTCATTTTATAAGGTGTAAAAGGGTTAAAATGATAACCTGGGTTACAGGTCTGATTAAACTAGTAAATATACTTAATTTACTAAGTTATAACAGTAGGGTATCAAATTTATGTGAAATTTATTATCTTTAACCTTACTATGCACCGTAGGGGCATTTTGGTAATTTCACATGTGCCTAAAAGGTCAAATTCTGGAATTCAGAGTTCAAATCATTTGCCTACTGTTTAAAATATAAAAATTCACTAATTACATCAGTAGGTTTAATCCCTTTGGCTTAATAAGGTTCTAGTGCACCCTTATGCGTTAAAAATGCCCAAAAAAGGCGATTTGGAGTCATTTCCGGGTTTTCTGTAAAAAGCTGATATTTTTAATATTCCAGAAGGCTCAAAATAATTTATTTATCATAAAAAATCAGTAGAAATTGGTTTGAGGTCAAAATAATTAGTAAAACTCAATTTATGGCTAAAAAGGGTAAAACCGGCATAAACCGAATAAACCTTAGAACCCTAAGTTATGCTCAGCCGAAAAATTAATAAAAATTCCCAAAAATCCCAAAATATTATTTTATAACAGTGGGTAAAAAGTTTGGTATAAAAATTTGGGTTTTGATAGGCTATACATAATTTACGCCATTTAATTAGTAAAGAAGCTCTTAATTACGCTATAGAGCATAACTCTTAATCTAGAACTCAAACTGACTTCAAATTTTGGGTGCAAGTTTATAAATCAGTAACTAAGGTGCCTACCCTTTTACATTTTCAAAAATCATGTTTTAAGGTCAAATGGGCATAATGGTCAACATATAAGCGATTAACGGAAACATGCATGTGAATAGGATATCTAATGAACCAAGTTGTATAATCTCAGAGACTTATACTAACATGTAAATAGGTTCAAAAGAAGCTCTAAGGAAATCCTAATCTTGGCTTAAACGGGTCAGAATTGAAAGTCAAAGTAGAAGTCAAACTTTGCGACTTTCGGTTCCAAACCGAGCCTAAACTGAAAATTGTTGAGTTGAACGTGTTGGAGCATGTTCTTACATTAATTACCAAGTTATTTTAATGATCAAACAGGTTGCATGTAACCTACATTGCTAATTATGCATTAATTCGCAAATAGTCATTTCTGTTGACTTTTTATAATGTACTTTGACTCGACAATTAGCATAGTTAGAGTGGGATTCTGGAAATACCCTTTTAAGGGTTTGTTACCCACATAATTACCTACTTAAAGGTATTTTTAATTCGGGATATTAGTGAGTAATTATAGACTAATCCCGAAGTCAAACCTTAATTACGATGGTTTGACTTTTAGCTAATTAACTAAGCTAAAAATAATTAGAGAGGATTAAGGACACTTACAAGAGTCCTAAGAATGCTTATGAGGCCTAAGAAGGGTTTGTTGCAGTCCAGGAGCTCCAGAGAAGTTTTGAACCAAAGTTGCAAGTGAGCATGTAAAGTGTTCACAACTTCAAGCTCTTATATAGTGAACCTTGAGGTCCAAGATGATGCCAAGATAGTCTAGAGTGGTTACAAGATCACCCCAGGTGTCTCTATGATGCTATATACTGCCTAGCAAGTCCCTGGTTTCGAAAACCATTCATTTAAGTCGGTGTAACAGGCTGAACAAGCAGCTGTCCATTTCCCGCTGCCAGCGACTGCCTTACGGACCGTAAGCTTAAGGCCTTGCGGTCCGTAAGCTCCTCTTGCGGACCGTATGCTGAAACCGTTACGGTTCGTAACCGACCCTTGCTGAAATCGCCCAGGTACCCTCCTTACGGACCGTAAGACTAGGGCCTTGCGGTCCGTAACCGTTGGTCAGAAACAAAATTTTCACAAACTTCAAGTCTTGACCATGCAATCTCGTGAATTCCGAATTACATGCTAACTTTCTCAGTTGTGGGACCTATTGGCTTAGCCATTGCATGCTTGTATGTCCCTTACATGTTTCTACAACCTTGGCATCTTGTAATTTCTTAAAGTGACGGATATTTCCAAGGATTTAAATCTTGGATTCTCACAAGAGTTGGTTATGTTAGTTAACCATTATTAATTTCTTTTACACAAGAATTTTATTCAGCATTTTAGTAGCAACATTCCCAATAATCCAAATTCCATATAAAAGATGGACTTTAGAAACGTCTGGTTAATATATATATAAGATGTTTGTCAAACGATTTAAGGATCTTGGGATTTATAAAATTGGGTCGCTCAGAGGTATTTTAATAACATGTCGCCCTTGGGTCGTTCAGAGGTATTTTGAAATAACATGACGCCCTTTTCATTTAAAATCCTACCATACATCTTTATATTTAATCCGGTTTTTCTGACACGTTTGTCCCTCATGACATGTGTCTTTATTTTATTGGACTGGATTTTCCGAGGTGTTACATCCTCACCCCCTTAAAAGAAATCTCGACCTCGAGATTTAAGGAAACAAATGAGGGTATTTTTCCTGCATTTTGGATTCTAATTCCCATGTATATTCAGGACCTCTACGAGCATCCCACTTCACCTTGACAATACGTACAAGCTTTCTTCGAAGCTTCTTCACCTGTCGATCTTCAATCGACACAGGTTTTTCCACAAATTTTAAGCTCTCGTCTATATGCACATCCGTGTGTGGTATGACTAGCGACTCGTCAGCTAGACATTTCTTCAGATTGCAGACGTGAAATACATTATGAATACCATCGAGCTCCTCAGGTAAGTTTAACATGTAAGCCACTGACCCTACACATTCGATGATTTCGAATGGTCCTATATACCTTGGGCTTAACTTACCTTTCTTGCCAAATCGCATCACCCCTTTCCAAGGTGATACTTTGAGCAAAACTTTATCGCCTACCTCAAACTTGAGAGGCTTTCGCCTTTCATCCGCATAGCTTTTCTGCCTATCTCGAGCAGCTTTCAGGCGGTCGCGAATTTGGACAATCTTGTCCGTTGTCTCGAAGACTAAGTCAGGACCTGACAATTGCGTATCTCCCACTTCTGCCCAACAAATGGGCGTTCTGCACTTTCTACCATATAGTGCCTCAAAAGGCGCAGCCTTAATGCTAGTATGGTAGCTATTATTGCAGGAGAACTCAACCAACGGTAAATGCCTGTCCCAACTGTTATGGGTGAAATTCTGAGCCCATATCCTGGGAAATATCTTGATATATATCTTGTTTATGTTGTATCTGTTTACATCCGGGATGCTAGTTCAGGATATTGGTAACATCCTGAATGGTATCCTCGGGATTACTAATGGATTATGTGCAGGCACGTGGGTTAGAAGCTAGCAACGTTAACAAGACCTATTCCACGGAAGACTCGGTCCAAGTCGTTCAAGGGAAGACGTTGAAGCCGTATTACTCGGTCCATAACGTTCATAATGGAATATTCGGAGTAGCCCATATTTGTAGGGATTATTGTTTGTAATTCGTTACTATAAATAGGTGGGTATATCAGATCAACTAGGACATCACAACCACACTCTCTACACTCTAACACTCGCTCTCTCGCAACTTTCACTTTCATACAAATTCATTGTAACACTTAGCGATCTGATCTATATCCTGCACTGTATCCTGAAGTTTAAAGCAATAAGAAGAACGAGACAGCTGCGATTGTCAGCTCCCGAGGTTTTATGCCGGCGATCTAGATTGATCAAGGGCTTTCCTCGTACATCTTGTGTCATTTACTTTACTTTCTTGCTCGTTGTTTGATCGTAGATACAGCTCAATATCCTGAGCCGTATCCTGAACACTGTTTTTCCAAACAACATAACCAGCATATTTTCAACACACTTTTTAGCACACTACCTCACTTAACTAATTTGATCACTTAATTGCTTCGGTAATTTTTGACCAAAACAATTTGGCGCCCACCGTGGGGCAAGTGGTGCTCTCTTTACTAAAAATCTCGGTGAAATCGTTAATCGGTTTTCTGTTTTCAAAACTTTTTGCCACATTGTTTACAATGGCCTCAAGATCAAACATGAGCTCTTCTACTGTGTCTGCTACAACTTCTGCAACAGTTGGTTCGGTGCTTCCACCACCTCCTCCAAGGATGCCAGCCTCTACACAATCTCAAGACGTTATCTCTACTCGGAGTGTCCAGGGATCTGCTCCTGTTTTAGCTTCCAACGATGAAATTCTAACCTTGTTTGGAAGTGTGCAGGAACAAATGAGGCAGCAACAGGAAACGAACCAAATGCTTTTAAGGGAAATACAACTCCTGAAGTCTGGCTCGAGCAGATCTGCTGAGGATAATGTCACTCCATTACATCCCAGAGCGTTGAACTTTAGTTCAGCTGTGTATACTGAGGATAACAGGGGGAATATTGTGCCCAGCCTTCCTCAGAATCATACTCCTGAAATACCCTCCTCGGTCAGGATATCAACCATGAGGAGCTCAGGATATGCTTCAGGATACGGGCAAAATCCTCTAACGAGTAACGTATCAAATAATAATAATGCTATTACCACTAACAGTGTTGGATCTTTGCAGGATACAACTGTAACGTCGGAATTGTCCAGGGAGCTTCAGAAATTAAAAGATATGATATCCAGTGTACCTGGGGTGGTGCAGCCAATTCCTGAAGTATCCCAGGATAGCCACAGGATATCTCGATTCGTGCATCCTATATGTGATGCTGAAATCCCAAAAAGATTTCAGACTCCGAACATGAAGCTTTACGACGGAACCACGGATCCTGAGGAGCATATTGCCCAGTATAGGGAAAGGATGGAGATCAACCCTATCCCTCCAGAGCTCAAGGAAGCGTGCTTGTGCAAGGGTTTTGGTTCAACCTTGACAGGATCGGCTTTGAAATGGCTCTTGAATGTTCCTCCACATTCGATTACATCTTTTGCTCACTTAGTAAATTTATTTAATAGTCAATTTTCTTGTAGTAGAAGCTTTGAAAAACTAACAAGTGATGTCTACAGGATAACACAAGGGCCTCAGGAATCCCTTAGGGATTATGTGAACAAGTTCAGCCGGGAATCACTAGACATTCCCCATCTTGATGTTGCAACAGCTGTGCAAGCTTTCAAGATGGGGCTGCAAAAGGATTCTCAATTTTATCAAGACCTTGTAATGAACCCATGCAGGGACCTGGATGAAGCCCGGAACAGGGCTCTAAGATATATTCGGTTGGAGGATGACAGAAAGATGCAAGAAAGGATGAATGCATCCTCAACATACGAGTCGACTAACAGGAAATCGGAATCCTCATATAAGCCATATCGCTCTAAGCCATATGGCAGAAATGATAACAAGAGAGTAAATGCTGTTGAAGACGAGGATCCTGAAGAATATCCTGAATTATCTGAATATTGTTTTTCTGTTAATATACCTGAACTAATGTATGCTATGAAGGGTTTGGGAGACAAGGCAAGATGGCCTAGAAAAAATCAGCAAAAAGCAGATTGGAAAGACAAATCGAAATGGTGTGCTTTCCACGAAGATTTTGGACATATGACCGAAGATTGCATCGCTCTGAGGAAAGAAATAAGCTATCTTCTAAGCAAGGGATATTTGAAAGATCTCTTAGGAAGAAAGAAGAATAAGGGTCAGGATACTGAGAAGGATCCTGAGCGAGCGGCATCACCTCCCGCCGATGCCAAGATAATCAACTTCATTTCAGGGGGATCCGACATTTGTGGAACTTCGTATTCGGCAGCAAAGAGACATGCAAAGGAAGCTAAAGCCGAGAGGGGAGACAAACGTGTCAGGATGACTACCCTCACAACTGACAAAGTGATCACTTTTGATGCAGATGACAGGGATACTGTCCAGGATCCTCACCATGATACTCTGGTAATAACCTTATATGTGGCTAACCATTTTGTACGCAGGATACTGGTTGATAATGGCAGCTCCGTCAACATAATACAACTGGAGACTCTGAAGAGAATGAATGTGTCTCCGATGGATATCACTTCAAAGCCCACTGTGCTCGTTGCTTTCAGTGGAGAAGCTAGGAACACAGTGGGAGAGATAAAGCTGCCCGTATATGTCGAAGGAGTCAACAAGATGCAACGTTTCTGTGTGATGGATTCTCTATCCTGCTATAACATCATCCTAGGAAGACCATGGATCCACGATATGAAGGCCGTACCATCAACATATCACCAATGCATCAAGATCCCTACCCCTTGGGGGGTTGTCAAGATCGACAATGATCAGCAGGAGGCGAAAGAATGCTACTCATCCTCGATGAAATCCTCAACCAAACCTAGTGCAGCATAGCAATTAAAGACGCGGGCCTAGGATATCGTGGAGGATCCGGAGCAGGATGTGACGAAAATTATCCTAGATCAGGATAATCCCGATATTTCGGTGCTCGTGGGAACCAATATCCCTCAGGATATTGAAGAACAATTAATTAACTTTTTGAAATGCAGGATGTCAACGTTTGCATGGAAGCATGAGGATATGACAGGTATATCTAAAGACATTATTACTCACAAGCTTGGAATTGACAGGTCATTCAAGCCTATACAACAAAAGAGAAGGAAATTCTCCCCTGAGCGGAATGCAATTATCCAAGAGGAAGTTGAAAGATTATTGAAGTCCAGGATGATTAGAGAAGTCAAATTCCCTAGATGGCTAGCAAATGTGGTAGTGGTTCAAAAGAAGAATGGGAAGTGGAGAGTCTGTGTAGACTACACAGACCTGAACAAAGCTTGTCCAAAAGACCCATTCCCTCTGCCTCATATAGACTCGATGGTGGATGCCACTGCCGGTCATGAAATGTTGACCTTCATGGATGCATCCTCAGGATTCCAGCAGATTCAAATGGAACCTTCGGACCAGGAGGATACTGCTTTCATGACACCAACAGGTATTTACTGTTATACTGCTATGCCTTTTGGTTTAAAAAATGCAGGTGCAACGTACCAGAGATTGGTGAACATGATGTTTAAAGACAAACTGGGGGACACCATGGAGGTGTACATTGACGATATGGTGGTCAAATCCAAGAAAGCTGAGGATCATCTTCAGGATATTAAAGGGGCATTCGATATCCTGGACCAGTATAATATGAAACTTAATCCTGCAAAGTGCCATTTTGGAGTGGGGGCAGGAAAGTTTTTAGGATACATGGTAACAAAAAGAGGGATAGAGGCAAGCCCGGAGCAGATCAAAGCTATCTTGGATATAAAGTCACCCTCGAATTTGAAGGATGTTCAACGGTTAACAGGACGAGTGGCAGCCTTGAATAGATTTATTTCAAGATCCTCGGAAAAGTGTAAAGAATTCTATGATATCCTGAAAAAGAATAAGAAATTTGAATGGGGCGAGAAGCATGAAGCAGCCCTGCAGGATTTGAAGCAGTATCTCTCAACCGCGCCTCTATTGATGAAGCCCGAGGATGGTGAACCATTATCCCTGTATCTGGCAGTATCAGGGAATGCAGTAAGTGCAGTACTCGTAAAGGATCACGAAGGTCAGCAGTATCCTGTTTATTATGTTAGCAAAAGTTTGTTAAATGCTAAAACTAGATATTCTCACCTAGAAAAACTAATACTGGCTCTAGTAATGGCATCAACAAAGCTTAGACATTATTTTGAAACACATAGGATTCATGTTAAGACTAATTATCCTGTTAAGAATGTGCTTAGAAAACCGGAAATGTCAGGTAGAATGGCTAAGTGGTCTGTAAAATTAAGTGCCTATGATTTAGTATATGAACCTAGAAATGCCATAAAGTCTCAGGCTTTAGCTAACTTTGTGGCTGATTTTAGTAGTGACATTCAGGAGGAGGTAGACCTAGAAGTTCAACAGTTGGGAGAATCCTCAGGATCCTGGACATTATATACTGATGGTGCATCTAATGTAAGAGGAGTAGGATTAGGAATACTACTAAAATCGCCACAGGGGGACATAATACCCCCGGCTGTTAGATGTGAATTCCCTGCTACTAATAATGAGGCAGAATACGAAGCTTTAATCACAGGATTAGAATTGGCTAAGAATATGAATATCAAGAATTTGCAAGTATATGTTGATTCCTTGTTAATTACTAATCATTTTAATGGATCTTATGCAGTCAAGGGTGAGAAACTAATTGAATACCTCGGTATTCTTAAAAAATTAGCAGGATATTTCGATGTTTTTACACTTGAACAGGTACCAAGAGAGGATAACGCTGAAGCAGACGCACTGGCAAATTTGGGATCATCAATCAGGATACCAGAAGGAATCCCAATACCGATATTACATATCCTGTATCCTGCAACGGATCCTCAGCATAAGGAAGTAGCAAGTATTCAAGATCCTGAAGTGGTGTATCCTGAAGAGGATCCTAAATCCTGGATAACTCCAATTATGAGATATCTCAAGGAAGGACATATCCTCGAAGATGAAAATCCTAAGGCATTTAGGATGAAGGTATCACGATTCACTATCATAAATAATATTCTATACAAGAAATCTCTTGCAGGACCATACTTGAGATGCTTGGAGGATCCTGAAGCCAAAGAAGTACTTCAGGATATACATGAAGGGGATTGTGGTAACCATACTGGGGGCATGTCATTATTTTCAAAAGTGCTAAGGACAGGTTATTATTGGCCAACAATGAGGAAAGATGCCGCAGAATATGCTTGAAGATGTGATGCATGTCAGAGGCATAGTAACATATTGCATCAACCAGCTGAACCACTATATCCTGTAGCATCCCCTTGGCCGTTCATGAAATGGGGGATGGATATAGTAGGGAAGTTACCAAAGGCTCCGGGAGGAAAAGTCTTTATGCTGGCAATGACGGATTATTTCTCTAAGTGGGTTGAAGCTGAAGCATTTATTCAAGTTAGAGACCAAGAAGTAGTATCCTTCATAAAGAGGAATATCCTGACCAGGTTTGGAGTACCAGCTGAAATCATTTGTGACAATGGGTCCCAGTTTATAAGCAGAAGGACTACTGACTTTTGCAAGAGTTGGGGAATCAAAATGATAACGTCTACTCCGGTACATCCTCAAGCGAATGGACAAGCTGAATCTTCAAACAAGATAATAGTGAATAACTTGAAGAAGAGACTTGGAGCCAAAAAAGGAAGATGGGCAGAGGAATTACCCTTTGTGTTATGGGCTGACAGGACGACGGTAAAAAATGCAACCGGCCAAACCCCATTCTCCTTAGTATTCGGAGCAGAAGCAGTAATTCCAACGGAAATGGCGATACCTACTGCAAGATCTATCCTACAGAATCCTGAGCAGAATCCTGAAACCTTATGTCAAGATTTGGATACCATAGACGAAAAAAGATACGCAGCAAGGCTAAGAATGGCAGCATATCAACAAAGAATATCCAGAGCATATAACAAGAACATAAGGACTAGGAGGTTTCAAGTTGGTGATTGGGTGCTAAGAAAGGCTTTTCAGAATACTACTAATCCTGTCGATGGCAAGTTAGCTCCGAAATGGGAAGGACCATACGAAGTTGAATCAGAAGCAGGGAAAGGAGCATACAGACTCAAGAATATGGAAGGGGATATGCTACCAAGGTCTTGGAATGCTATACACTTAAAGCTCTATTTCAAGTAAGAATAGAATTTAATTTCTATCCCAGAATGGTATGTATTCTATCTCTTTTAAATATATTTGTTTATTATCTTGAACCCAATACTGACTTAGGCATCGGAGGGGTGTTAGCGAAGCTAACACCCACCTTAGTTTACAATTGTTTTGCAGCATATTGTGACAACTCGAGTTTCTGACTTCCACTTTCACATTAGATGCGCGTTGACTTTGACTGTTTAGTTCTTTGACTTGTGGATTTAAAATTGTACGCGTTGTGTGTTAATGAAGCGTATTGCCATTTTACATATATGTGATTACTTACGGTTGTAGAAAATAATATTAGAGTTGTTATTAAAACGCTTAGACTAAATCACGTAATGCCTGACGAAACAGAATTTATTTGCCATTTAACCGACTCGACGAAACATGTGTTTCGCCGAGCCTTGATTCGCCAAAACCAGCCCAATTACGGCCCAAACTTGTTGCGTAAATATATATATATATATTAGATTAGGGGAAACCGTTATTAGGATACTAAAACCCTAGACACCTCCCCTACTAGCGGCAGCCGTGCGACCTCGTAACTCTCAAGGAACGATCAAGATTTCTCTCTTGATTCATCGCGGTTAGTACAAGTCCTTGTCTGATTTTGTGTTATACATAGGTTATTTGATAATCATGTTTGCATGACTTCTGTTATGATATGTAAAGTTCTAGTTGTCGGCTTTTATGCTTTTGGTCCAATTGCATTGTTTTCCTCCAATTATGTTTGCATGTGGCTTGTCAGTTTTTTTTATATGTAATTAAAAATGTTGACTGCCGGCTATAAACGATAAGCGGGGGAGGGGGTTTAATCGAGTAAGTGTATGTCGGTCCAATGGGGATTGGCGGTGTTTGATGGGTGGCGTGTCAACCTTGGTTAAATATAATGTGTTTGGTCAGATCAATGGCATCTTACACATCAAAAATAATATCATGGAGCGCATGTGTGTGGTCGGCCAACATGCTTCTGATGGCATGTGAATTGACGGTTGGCCTCATCTAGAGTGGTAGGTTACTAAAAATCAGAAAGTCACAGGAGAGCATGTGATGAGATATGTGAGTGGGTTGGGCGGCTATTTGAAGGTTATTGGTTGTGGGGCTTGGCCCTCTAATATCAAAGAACCGAACAATTAAATGTCAGCTATGCTTACTTCAATTGTTATAAAATAATTATGAGTTAGTATGGATTGGGGGTTATGGGCGGTTAGTGGATGGACATTGACGGTGGGGATAGGTGTCGGCCACTAAGGCATCTAGGATATTGTGATGTGTTTGTTACTTGCTAGATTAATTACGATTTTGACCGAAAGATAGTGTGTTGACCGAAAGATAGTCGTGTTGACCGAAACATAATTTGTGTGTCGAAAGATAACTATGTCGAAACATAGCTGATGTGTCGAAAGATAACCATGAAGCGAAAGATGATAACTGATGCGTGTCAGTGTGTATATAATTTTAGATATATTTTTAAGCCCTTTTTACACTTTTAGCCAAGTTTTAAATTTATAAAACACGATATTTACTAACACTAAACACACATATGGGCAAGTGCACCCATCGTGGACGTAGTATAGTGTTGGTAAGATACCGAGGTCGTCCAAGGACACAAGAGCTTTTAATACCGGTTGATCCTCAACGTCTAATCAAATCAAAAAGTTAGAAAAATGTTTTAAACTAAGAAAAATAAAAACTAACTAAATGCTGAAAAATAAAATAAAATAAAAAACAGATAGACAAGATGAATCACTTGGATCCGACAAGTGTATTAGTATAACCTTTGATTATTTTCGCACTTTTGCACTTGTTTAAGAGATTATCTTAGTTATTGTAGTAGGCCCCTTTTTCGGAGGTGACGTTACCCTCAACCCAGTAGTTTTAGTCAGCAAGGATACAATCCTAAAGGGTTGGATTATTGAAAGATAATGAATTAAGTTATTAATGCAAATTATGGTAGGCCCCGCTTTTGGCGGTGACGTTACCCTCGGCTAAGTAGTCTGAGTCAGCAGGGATACAGTCCTAAATAGCCGGGTTATAGTATTAATAGTAGTTAGCTTATGAGGGGGTCAAAGAGTTTGGATCCCCGCCATCCAATACCTATGGGCATTGAAGGAGATCCTACTAAATTTGACCCAGGTCCCAAGCAGGACCTCTAAACGCTGAACAAGGGCAAGACCTTTACCAAACCGTTCCCTTAACCCCCGACCAGGTAGTCAACATACCTCCATATAGACCGTGGAGATATGAATGGTGAAAATCTTTTATTTTATATAGACAGTAAAATAATGCCAAGACACCACGGACAAACGATAAGGAAAGATCACCTTCAACATAAGTAACTAGTTATTAAAGTCATTAATACAAAACCAAATAAAAAGTGCAAAAGATTAAAAATAAAAAGTATTATACTAAACACTTGTCTTCACCAAGTGATGTAAGAGACTTAGGCAAACATGGCCTTGATTGTCAAGAACTCTTACGATCAATCTTGGATCCCGAGACGACTCACACACTCTATGATGGACAATGGATGATGGTGGTGGATGATGGTGTTATGGTGGTGGTGGGTGGTGGATGAAGTGTGAGAGAGGTGGTGTGCCAAGGGATGAGAGAGAATGAAGCCAAGCTCCTCTATTTATAGGCTGAACAGAACGCTGGACACGGCCCCGTGTTCGCTGAACACGGCCCCGTGCCCGTCTGACATTCTCTCTCTTCATTAATTGTAATTGCGAATTACAATTAATGCGCCTGCTGTACTTTCAACACGCCCCCGTGTCCGCTGGGCACGGCCCCGTGGTGAGCAATGGAAGCTTCTACTGGTTTGTCTTTTCTGCTGCTTCCTGGGCACGCCCCCGTGTTCACTGGACACGGGGCGTGTTCAGGCTCTGTTTCTCTTCTCTTTGTCTTGGGAGGTGCCGTTGAGGGTCCGGGCAGTTCACTTTTGTTCCTTTTCTTGTATTTATGGTAGATTTAGTAGTCTTTTTGCTTCTTTTGTGATTTTGAGCTCATTTCATCCTGAAAATACAAAAGGAAGACAAAAACACTCTTTTTCCAACATTAGTACTTAAAAAGGGTTAGTTTTATGCCTTAATTGATGTGTTTTATATGTTGCATTTTACACACATCAAATACCCCCACACTTGAACTTTTGCTTGTCCTCAAGCAAAACTCTTTTAATGTGGCTTACACTCCCAAATGGAATAGGTAGAAGAGAAGTTTTTTAACTTGTCCTAGAGTGTCGGGAATCCAAGGTTTGTATAGGTTCTATTTTTATTTTATTTACAATCTTATTCGTCATGGTTTATTTTGAACTTTTCATAAGATAAACTACTTAATTTGGCATAGCATGCCTTATTAAAATTCCATTTATATACAAGTTCACATACCTCACGGGAGATCACTCAATCACTCGGCCGAAGGTGTATATTTAAGTGAATCGCTCGAGAGCGGCACGGATTTACATTTTCCATATGCTTGCCAAGCGATCAATCCTCCTCCTTTTTAACTTTTACCTTTGTAAATATCAAGAGGTCTTTTGAGGTGAAGGCTTGGGTTTAAAGGTGGGTGGTTGGTTAGTGGTTAGTAAAAAGGGCGAAAAATCGTAACAAGTGTCGGTTTTCGTAAAATACCTTATTTTTGGTGATATTTATTTTTTTGAAGTATTTCTCCAAACAAGCTTTTTGTAGCTTATGTTTGTTTTTGACTTCAACATTTTTTTTTTTTTTTTTTTTTTTTTGATCACGTAAAGGTATGTTTATGAAAAACCGAGTTTGTCACTAAAATAAAGGTGAAAAGATGAAAAAGGTTTTTGGTGGGTAGAAAATTGTTTTGGGGGTAATGAAATGAAAGGTTTAGGCTCAAAGGGGTTTTCTAGGGGGATTTTGGGTAGGTAAAAAAAATGAAAAATAATGGTTTTGAAAGAAAAAATAGTTAGTCCTAATGCCTCCGTCATTTACTTACTTGGGTTTAAGTTGGTAAGGACCGGGAATGTATCGTCGTGGCAAGTTCTAGATTTGTAAAGACCGAGCGGCTATTCACACAAGAAACGAAAAAATGAGCATTTAATCTAAATATGTGTATTTTTATGCTCAATAAAGGCTCAAAACTCACTTTTTGTGGGAATGGGTTTTTAATGTGACCAAGCATATATAATCGAATTTTAGCTAGACTTGTTATACCGTTTCATAATTTTCTTATGTTAGTTCTTTTTATCACGACGCTATCGGTTGTAAGTTTGTAAAAATATAACCCTTTTATAACTTGTTATTCCCAACTTAAACTAAGACAAGTAAATAAAAAAAATGAAAAAGTTTTTGAAAAAAATTTGGGGTGTTTAGCGGTTCCAATAGAGTTTTGTGTAAGGCTTGTTTTAGGATTTTGCAAAAATTTCAAGGTTTTAGCATCCCCCCCACACTTAAATTACACATTGTCCTCAATGTGTCCAAAAATAGAGTTTTTGGTTGATTAGAATATGTAAAAGTGTGTTTAAAAACAAAGATTTGTGTTACTGGCACTTTGGACACGGCCCCGTGTTGACCGGGCACGGCCCCGTGGTGAAGTGCCAGTAACGAAAATTATAGAATTGAAACAGAAGCCTGGACACGGGGGCGTGTTCGCTGAACACGGCCCGTGTCCAGTTACCTGAACTGGGTGATTTCCTGCAGGGGGCTCAGCACGGGGCCGTGTTGGTTGGGCACGGCCCGTGTGGAGCCTTCTGTTATGGAGATTTTTGTCGGTTTGTTCTGTTCTTCTTCATGGTTCCATTTTTTTCTCGTTCCCTTTTTCATCCATTACCACCATGGGTCCATAAATCATAAAAACCATCATAACATTGCTAATAGAGAGATTACATAATATAGTTAATTAACTAAGGGGTTTATAAGGTTATCATAAAGGTTCTACTTATTTAGGAAAATTTCGGAAATAGCTTCCCGATGTAGAAACATTCTTCAGCCCATGGCTCCTAGGTTCTCACTCAAAGCCATTCTTCTATCTCCCTTGGGAGGTAGAAGGTAGCTTCATTCTCGTCGGTATCTTGAGGAGGAGCGCTTACCGGGACTCCTTGCACTACCCTTGGTTGCGATACTTGGTGCAAGGCGTGCCATTCTGCTGGAATGATAACCTCGGGTACCACATTCCACGCCCTGTGTGTAATCACCGGAACCAAAGGCGGGGAAGCAAGAAGGTTTATCCTTTGGTGCAGAAGGTTTACTTCTTGCAGGCAGCCCTCCAAACTTATCGTCAGATGATTAACGCGATCCACCAAAGCTTCTTCTACACTTGTCAATTCGTCCACGGCTTCCCTTAAAGCGTAAACGTAGTTTACTAGGGAATCCTCTGCGGTGGATGATCTCCTTCCATTTCGGTTATTCCTTGAAGATGCTCCGCTGTTCCGGCTGGCCATTTTCTGCGAAATAAGCCGAAGAACTAAATTTTTACAAAACAGTACCTCGAACACGGCCCCGTGCTCAGTGAGCACGGCCCCGTGTTCACTGTCTGCAGGAATTTTTTTGTCTATTGGTTCTAGGTTTTTAAATTATTTCTATATACTTTCGTCGTGTTATGAGCTTAGATAATTTAAAAACACAGTTATGGAACTAACTTAGACAAGAATCCATAGCGAAAATTCCTACAAACCTTGCATAGAAGGTTGGAATCATGGGTTTCCAAGCTTCCATGGAGGTAGGGTTTGAAAAATTTTTGGAAGAAGAGGAAATGAACAAAAGTGGAAAAGATAAGATGGTCCTTAGGAACCTTTTTTGGTACTTACCTAGGATGGTATATGTGAAGATTCCAGGGATCTCTGCTTGGTGGAGTGGTCAAAAATGAGCAGGATTCAGGCTGCATTTAAAGAAAACGACAGCACACTGAACACGGCCCCGTGTCCGCCGGACACGGCCCCGTGTGCAGAGAAAATCCTGACACATTTTGTCCGTATTCTGACAGAATCAGCAGAAAATCTTCTGAGCGAACACGGGGTCGTGGTGACCGGACACGGCCCCGTGTCGGAGGGCTGTCTCGTGGAGTTTTGTCTTTTCTAAGGCGCTTACTTATATCGGGTGGCTCCTGACTTGTTGGAACAACCCCAAAGTGCCTAAGATACCTTAATTGTCCTATACTAAGGCGAGAACGCAAGAGGTTGTCGGTGAGGGTAATTCCTATTTTGATTCTAGGTGGACAAGTCCAACCCTTTCCCGGGCTCTCGTTAAAGAAGGTGTATGCCGAATCGCTCAGGTCTATGTATGCACCGAACGAGGTCGATGGGGAGTCCTTCACGGCACAATCGGCACAGGGACGACTATCGTCCATGTCTTGTCTAGGAAGAAAGGTATTTTCGGGAGCAACGAGGTTGTCAGAATGCGGTTCCAACATTTCCTCATGGTCATTGTCTTGGGATGGATCTAAGAAATCCTTCCTAAGTTCTTTTGACCAATTTAGAAGTAGTTCTTCTAGTTGAAATAGCTCGTCAAGGAGCATATCTCCTAGAATATCTGGTTGGGCGCATTCGAGGGAGAAATAGTGCTTATTTTTACTTTCGCCCCTCTTAAGGCTACAAGGAATTGGTGGGTCTATATAGTGTGGCCTATAAGTGATGAAGAAACATTTTAATTCCTCGTGTTCGCCTCCACATATTTGACACCACAAACCATAAGAGTGCCGAAAGTAAAAAGAATCACTATTACTCATGTTTGTATCAGAAGTTACCAACCGCCGGGATCAAACGGTTCTGTTTTCAGCAACTGAATCTTGGGCACGGGGGCGTGTTGAGTGGACACGGCCCCGTGTTCAGCCTACTGTCTGATTTAAAACAGGATTGCCAGTTCCAATGATTGGGCACGGGGGCGTGTTCAGCGGGCACGGCCCCGTGCTGAGCTCTGCAGAAGCTGAAAAATCTAAAAAAAAATCCTAAAAATTAAAGAAAAATAAAAAGATGATTAGGCCGTTGATTCCTAACTTTCTTAAAATCCTTGTGTCCCCGGCAGCGGCGCCAAAAACTTGATGCGTGTCAGTGTGTATATAATTTTAGATATATTTTTAAGCCCTTTTTACACTTTTAGCCAAGTTTTAAATTTATAAAACACGATATTTACTAACACTAAACACACATATGGGCAAGTGCACCCATCGTGGACGTAGTATAGTGTTGGTAAGATACCGAGGTCGTCCAAGGACACAAGAGCTTTTAATACCGGTTGATCCTCAACGTCTAATCAAATCAAAAAGTTAGAAAAATGTTTTAAACTAAGAAAAATAAAAACTAACTAAATGCTGAAAAATAAAATAAAATAAAAAACAGATAGACAAGATGAATCACTTGGATCCGACAAGTGTATTAGTATAACCTTTGATTATTTTCGCACTTTTGCACTTGTTTAAGAGATTATCTTAGTTATTGTAGTAGGCCCCTTTTTCGGAGGTGACGTTACCCTCAACCCAGTAGTTTGAGTCAGCAAGGATACAATCCTAAAGGGTTGGATTATTGAAAGATAATGAATTAAGTTATTAATGCAAATTATGGTAGGCCCCGCTTTTGGCGGTGACGTTACCCTCGGCTAAGTAGTCTGAGTCAGCAGGGATACAGTCCTAAATAGCCGGGTTATAGTATTAATAGTAGTTAGCTTATGAGGGGGTCAAAGAGTTTGGATCCCCGCCATCCAATACCTATGGGCATTGAAGGAGATCCTACTAAATTTGACCCAGGTCCCAAGCAGGACCTCTAAACGCTGAACAAGGGCAAGACCTTTACCAAACCGTTCCCTTAACCCCCGACCAGGTAGTCAACATACCTCCATATAGACCGTGGAGATATGAATGGTGAAAATCTTTTATTTTATATAGACAGTAAAATAATGCCAAGACACCACGGACAAACGATAAGGAAAGATCACCTTCAACATAAGTAACTAGTTATTAAAGTCATTAATACAAAACCAAATAAAAAGTGCAAAAGATTAAAAATAAAAAGTATTATACTAAACACTTGTCTTCACCAAGTGATGTAAGAGACTTAGGCAAACATGGCCTTGATTGTCAAGAACTCTTACGATCAATCTTGGATCCCGAGACGACTCACACACTCTATGATGGACAATGGATGATGGTGGTGGATGATGGTGTTATGGTGGTGGTGGGTGGTGGATGAAGTGTGAGAGAGGTGGTGTGCCAAGGGATGAGAGAGAATGAAGCCAAGCTCCTCTATTTATAGGCTGAACAGAACGCTGGACACGGCCCCGTGTTCGCTGAACACGGCCCCGTGCCCGTCTGACATTCTCTCTCTTCATTAATTGTAATTGCGAATTACAATTAATGCGCCTGCTGTACTTTCAACACGCCCCCGTGTCCGCTGGGCACGGCCCCGTGGTGAGCAATGGAAGCTTCTACTGGTTTGTCTTTTCTGCTGCTTCCTGGGCACGCCCCCGTGTTCACTGGACACGGGGCGTGTTCAGGCTCTGTTTCTCTTCTCTTTGTCTTGGGAGGTGCCGTTGAGGGTCCGGGCAGTTCACTTTTGTTCCTTTTCTTGTATTTATGGTAGATTTAGTAGTCTTTTTGCTTCTTTTGTGATTTTGAGCTCATTTCATCCTGAAAATACAAAAGGAAGACAAAAACACTCTTTTTCCAACATTAGTACTTAAAAAGGGTTAGTTTTATGCCTTAATTGATGTGTTTTATATGTTGCATTTTACACACATCAATAACTGTGTACCGAAAGATCTGTCGGAACATAATTGTGATAATTGTTAGACCGAAAGATGAGCAATGTATCGAAAGATCTGTAATGTGTCGAAGGATATTAGGGTTTATGCTTTGAATAATGGAACATATGTTTGATTTATTTGGCATGCCATGCTTGGGGATGAATGTTAATAATTGTATTCGTGCACACTAACTGATGATTCAATGTGAAATAATACGTGTTGTGCCGATATGCAAACTAACTGTTATGTGAACATTAAATTGCATGCGTATCATTGCGAACATGAACTGATTTGTTATACGTGCATACAATAGGACGTGATTAATTACTTGTGAGTGCATAACCTAGCATACCGAGCAAACCAAGGTGAGTTCACACTCTTACCAAGGCATGGGATTCCCGGGGTGTTGGGAATGGGATTGAAAGGTTGATTAGATACTCTATTGACACTATGACTAGACTACCACTTTACTATCCTCGGTTGTGAAGGATACCTATAGTTACGAGTAGTCTAGTGGTTATACAACGTGGAACACCACCACCAGTAACGTGGAACACCACCACCAGTAACGTGGAACACCACCACCAGTAACGTGGAACACCACCACCAGTAACGTGGAACACCACCACCAGTAACGTGGAACACCACCACCAGTAACGTGGAACACCACCACCAATAGAACATACAATCGGCCCAGTAGAGCCACCTGTTACAAACGAACTTACTATTACGCATTTACTTTCTGTGAACTCGCTCAACTAGTTTGTTGATCATTCTGTTACATGCCTTGCAGATCGTTAGGTACTTGGAGCTTGCACTGGAGAAGCGGGTCGTTGTGGACAAGGATCGTGACTTTTCTGTTAAACTATTATGACACTTAAAACTGTTAACTACTACTGGTTTATTTACTATGCTTCCGCTACATTTTGAAACGATGATTTGTTTGATCACCTTTTGTATTGAATGGATGGTTTTCATTTATTTTACTTAATATTAAATGCATGTTCAATATGATTGGTGGCTTGATCCTGGTCAGTCACGCTCCCAAGCGGTGATACTCCGCAGGTGGATTTTGGGGGTGTGACAGATTGGTATCAGAGCCATTGGTTATAGAGAACTTGGTTTTAATGCAAGGAAAACGTTTTTATTAAAACCAGACTATAACCAGAACAGTGCTCTCAACGATCCACAACGACGCTTCGCTCCACGTGCAAGACTCAACTTCCTAGGTAATAAGGTTTATGTTTATTGCCTACATGCTAGAATTTGCATAGAACTTTGCTCGTAGTATGCTTACATTACCTTGCTCACAACTTGTCATTGCATGAGAATACTTATGTGCTTACACTCTTCTGTCATCGCACTATTCGCGAACCTTTCTCACTTATGTTGCCTTTGATGTGAAGATCAATGGCCGCACGAATTACCATGACTCAAGCCCAGCTAGAGGCTCTCGTTGCTGCGGCAGTTGCAGCCGCCCAAGCAGGTAGTATACCCTGCAGTATAGACATTAGGATCTTTAGATCCTACATTAATTCTCGTACTTAACTTTGCCCTATTCGTACACAATAGGTCAACCCGCTCAGCAACAACCTGGGTGCACATTCAAGAATTTCATGGATTGTCGTCCTAGCTCGTTCAGTGGCACGGAGGGAGCAGTTGGACTCCTCCACTGGTTTGAAAAGCTCGAGTCGGTTTTCGAAATGTGTGAATGCCCTGAGGCTCGCAAGGTGAAGTTCGCCACTGGCACACTTGAAGGGATTGCGCTCACTTGGTGGAACGCACAAGTGCAGATCTTAGGGTTGGAAGCTGCTAACGCCACACCCTGGAATGATTTCAAAGAACTGATCAAGAGGGAATACTGCACTAGAGAAGACATTCACAAGTTGGAGGACGAGTTGTATAACTTGAAAATGGTTGGTTCGGAAATCGAAGCTTACACTAAGAGATCAAATGAGTTGGCTGTGTTATGTCCAACTATGGTGGACCCTCCATACAAGCGTATTGAGTTGTATCTCAAAGGTTTGGCACCAGAAATACAGAGCCACGTTACCTCGGCTAACCTCAACAACATCCAGGAAATCCAGCGTCTCGCTCATCGCATCACCGATCAGGCAGTGGAACAGAATAAACTGCCTAAGCGTGTCAGTGCTACTGCTACCGCTACTGCTTCTACTACACTTGCTACTCCCAGTGAAAGTAAGAGAAAATGGGATGGGGATTCTAGCAAGGGGTCAGCATCAGTACAGTCACAAGCCCAGCAGCGAAAGACAGACAGTTATCAGAGTCCCAGTCATCACTCCTCTAGCAGCCACAGACAGGGAGGGTATCGAGGAAACCTTCCGAAGTGTAACACCTGCAACAAACATCACAGTGGCCAGTGTAATAAGGTTCGTTGTCAAAGATGCCTCAAGATGGGTCATGAGGCCAAAGACTGTAGGAGTCCACGGCCTGCAAATCAGAACCAGCAACTCCCACCGCCAGCTCCACAGAACCAGCAGCAGCAACCACAGCGTGGAAACCGGGGATGTTTCCAGTGTGGGGCAGAAGGACACTACAAACGCGATTGCCCTCAGTTGAACCAAAATCAGAACCACAACAATAACCAGGGCAACGGGAACAACGACAACAACGGGGGAAACAACAATAACAATGGCAACGAGGCAAGAGGTCGAGTTTTCATGTTAGGAGGAGGAGACGCAATGAACGCTAATTGAACTTATAACTTCTTTTTGGGTTTTTCATTATTATGTTTCCGCTATTCGAACAAAGTTTGGTTTGAACATCAAATGTCTTGGGTTTTATGAATTATTTTAACTACTATATTTTATGTTTGATGTGATGAATGGTTTGATATTATTGAACATACCTGCCGTATTTACGGACTTTACGAACAGGGTGTGCAAACCTTATCTTGACAAGTTCGTTATTGTCTTTATCGACGACATTCTGATCTACTCCAAGAGTCAGGAGGAGCACGAGCAGCACTTACGTCTTATCTTGAAACTCATCCGAAAGGAACAATTATACGCCAAGTTTTCTAAATGCGACTTCTGGATACGTGAAGTCCACTTCTTAGGCCATGTGGTGAACAAGGATGGGATTCATGTTGATCCATCCAAGATAGATTCGATCAGGAACAGACCAGCACCGCATACACCAACAGAAATACGCCAATTCTTGGGTTTGGCAGGATACCATCGACGGTTCATAAAAGACTTCTCCAAGATTGCTCAGCCGCTTACGTTACTGACACAGAAGGGTGTCACCTATCGCTGGGGAGAACCCCAGGAGACTGCTTTCCAGTACCTTAAGGATAGGCTTTGCAGCGCACCTATTCTCCCATTGCCAGAGGGCACGGACGATTTTGTAGTATACTTGATGCATCCATACAGGGTTTTGGATGTGTGTTAAAGCAGCACGACAAGGCCAATGCTTATGCCTCGCGCCAACTCAAGATTCATGAACGGAACTACACGACGCACGATTTAGAGCTGGGAGCTGTTGTTTTCGCGCTTAAGATATGGCGACACTACCTGTACGGTACCAGGTGCACGATTTACACCGATCACAGGAGTCTCGAGCATATTCTTAAGCAAAAGGATTTAAATATGCGTCAACGGAGATGGGTTGAACTTCTGAACGACTACGAATGCGCCATCAAGTACCATCCAGGCAAAGCCAATGTTGTGGCTGACGCTCTCAGTCGGAAAAAAAAAACACTTTACCTCGGCGCGTGCGAGCGCTATAGCTCACGATCCAGTCTAGCCTTCCTGCACAGATACGAAATGCTCAGATAGAAGCATTGAAGCCCGAAAACGTCAAGGCTGAAGCCTTACGCGGCTCACGACAACAAATGGAACAAAAGGAAGACGGCGCCTACTATGTAACGGGCCGGATTTGGGTCCCTCTCTATGGCGATCTACGCGAACTTGTGAGGGATGAAGCACACAAGTCTCGCTACTCGGTACATACAGGGTCGGATAAAATGTACCACGACATTAGAACTACATATTGGTGGCCTAGCATGAAGGCCCACATTACAAATGATTGGCCTGTGCGAGAGTCAAGACGGAATACCAGAAACCCTCAGACTTACTTCAGCAACTCGGGATACCACAGTGGAAATGGGAAGAGATTTCCCTGGATTTTGTTACGAGCTTACCTAGATCCCAGCGTGGGAATGATACTACATGAGTGATCGTGGATCGACTCACCAAGTCTGCACATTTCCTGGCTGTAAAGGAAACGGATAAGTTCTCCACTCCCGCAGACATCCATCTTAAAGAAGTTGTTTCTAGGCACGGGGTGCCCATCTCCATATCCACCGATCGAGATGCACGATTCACGACAGAGCTATAACAGTTACCATACCAGCAAACAAGCCGCTCCATTCGAGGCATTGTACGGACGTAAATGCCGGTCGCCTCTCTGTTGGGCAGAGGTGGGGGATAGTCGGATTACGGGTCCAGAGATGGTAGTGGACGCCACGGAAAAGATTGCACAGATACGACGACGCATGGCGGCAGCACGCGACCGTCAGAAAGCCTACGCGGTCAAGCGTAGCAAGCCCTTGGAATTTCAGGTCGGGGACCGGGTATTATTAAAAGTCTCACCCTGGAAGGGTGTGGTTCGATTTGGTAAACGAGGCAAACTCAATCCACGGTATGTTGGACCGTTCGAAATCACTGAAAGAATAGGCCCAGTAGCCTACAGATTGAACCTACCAGCTGAACTCGGTGCAGTTCACAATGTATTTCACGTGTCGAGTCTGAAGAAGTGCCTGTCAGATGAGACCCTCATAGTTCCTTTTAAGGAACTCACTATCGACGAGCGGTTGCAGTTCGTCGAGGAACCAGTTGAAATCACGGACCGGGATGTTAAGGTCCTCAAGCACAAGAGAATCCCTCTTGTTCGAGTTCATTGGAACTCCCAGCGTGGTCCAGAGTATACCTGGGAACGCGAAGACCAAATGAAAGAAAAGTACCCCCAGTTATTCGAAACCAATACATCCACTACTGAGACTGAAGCTACTACTACTGAATTTCGGGACGAAATTCCAAATCAACGGGGGGATGATGTGACACCCCAGGAAAACCAGTGAACGATGTAACTTACCTTAACTTACCTAGCTTCCTCAGTGAGTGCGTACCAAATTTCGGGACGAAATTTCTTTTAAGTTGGGGATAATGTGACAACTCGAGTTTCTGACTTCCACTTTCACATTAGATGCGCGTTGACTTTGACTGTTTAGTTCTTTGACTTGTGGATTTAAAATTGTACGCGTTGTGTGTTAATGAAGCGTATTGCCATTTTACATATATGTGATTACTTACGGTTGTAGAAAATAATATTAGAGTTGTTATTAAAACGCTTAGACTAAATCACGTAATGCCTGACGAAACAGAATTTATTTGCCATTTAACCGACTCGACGAAACATGTGTTTCGCCGAGCCTTGATTCGCCAAAACCAGCCCAATTACGGCCCAAACTTGTTGCGTAAATATATATATATATATTAGATTAGGGGAAACCGTTATTAGGATACTAAAACCCTAGACACCTCCCCTACTAGCGGCAGCCGTGCGACCTCGTAACTCTCAAGGAACGATCAAGATTTCTCTCTTGATTCATCGCGGTTAGTACAAGTCCTTGTCTGATTTTGTGTTATACATAGGTTATTTGATAATCATGTTTGCATGACTTCTGTTATGATATGTAAAGTTCTAGTTGTCGGCTTTTATGCTTTTGGTCCAATTGCATTGTTTTCCTCCAATTATGTTTGCATGTGGCTTGTCAGTTTTTTTTATATGTAATTAAAAATGTTGACTGCCGGCTATAAACGATAAGCGGGGGAGGGGGTTTAATCGAGTAAGTGTATGTCGGTCCAATGGGGATTGGCGGTGTTTGATGGGTGGCGTGTCAACCTTGGTTAAATATAATGTGTTTGGTCAGATCAATGGCATCTTACACATCAAAAATAATATCATGGAGCGCATGTGTGTGGTCGGCCAACATGCTTCTGATGGCATGTGAATTGACGGTTGGCCTCATCTAGAGTGGTAGGTTACTAAAAATCAGAAAGTCACAGGAGAGCATGTGATGAGATATGTGAGTGGGTTGGGCGGCTATTTGAAGGTTATTGGTTGTGGGGCTTGGCCCTCTAATATCAAAGAACCGAACAATTAAATGTCAGCTATGCTTACTTCAATTGTTATAAAATAATTATGAGTTAGTATGGATTGGGGGTTATGGGCGGTTAGTGGATGGACATTGACGGTGGGGATAGGTGTCGGCCACTAAGGCATCTAGGATATTGTGATGTGTTTGTTACTTGCTAGATTAATTACGATTTTGACCGAAAGATAGTGTGTTGACCGAAAGATAGTCGTGTTGACCGAAACATAATTTGTGTGTCGAAAGATAACTATGTCGAAACATAGCTGATGTGTCGAAAGATAACCATGAAGCGAAAGATGATAACTGTGTACCGAAAGATCTGTCGGAACATAATTGTGATAATTGTTAGACCGAAAGATGAGCAATGTATCGAAAGATCTGTAATGTGTCGAAGGATATTAGGGTTTATGCTTTGAATAATGGAACATATGTTTGATTTATTTGGCATGCCATGCTTGGGGATGAATGCTAATAATTGTATTCGTGCACACTAACTGATGATTCAATGTGAAATAATACGTGTTGTGCCGATATGCAAACTAACTGTTATGTGAACATTAAATTGCATGCGTATCATTGCGAACATGAACTGATTTGTTATACGTGCATACAATAGGACGTGATTAATTACTTGTGAGTGCATAACCTAGCATACCGAGCAAACCAAGGTGAGTTCACACTCTTACCAAGGCATGGGATTCCCGGGGTGTTGGGAATGGGATTGAAAGGTTGATTAGATACTCTATTGACACTATGACTAGACTACCACTTTACTATCCTCGGTTGTGAAGGATACCTATAGTTACGAGTAGTCTAGTGGTTATACAACGTGGAACACCACCACCAGTAACGTGGAACACCACCACCAGTAACGTGGAACACCACCACCAGTAACGTGGAACACCACCACCAGTAACGTGGAACACCACCACCAGTAACGTGGAACACCACCACCAGTAACGTGGAACACCACCACCAGTAACGTGGAACACCACCACCAATAGAACATACAATCGGCCCAGTAGAGCCACCTGTTACAAACGAACTTACTATTACGCATTTACTTTCTGTGAACTCGCTCAACTAGTTTGTTGATCATTCTGTTACATGCCTTGCAGATCGTTAGGTACTTGGAGCTTGCACTGGAGAAGCGGGTCGTTGTGGACAAGGATCGTGACTTTTCTGTTAAACTATTATGACACTTAAAACTGTTAACTACTACTGGTTTATTTACTATGCTTCCGCTACATTTTGAAACGATGATTTGTTTGATCACCTTTTGTATTGAATGGATGGTTTTCATTTATTTTACTTAATATTAAATGCATGTTCAATATGATTGGTGGCTTGATCCTGGTCAGTCACGCTCCCAAGCGGTGATACTCCGCAGGTGGATTTTGGGGGTGTGACACATATGCTCCAGGATATAGCTCCAGGATGTGTACTCAGGATAACTCGGAAGATTAGAGGATTGGCCCCCTCTCTCACGTTTAAGGGATACTGATCCCTTCACAGGTTTAAAGGTATTCACCTTTCTCCCGAATTGGGTTTAAACACCCCGCCTGGAGCGCAAGTTATTCAGGGATAGTTCAAGGTGGCGGGACCAGTCCATGTAAAAGTGGCTGATAATTTCGTTACTGTTGGCTATATCCTGAATCCTAAAGGTATATGAGGATTGATCACCCTCTCTCGCGAAAGGGTATTTTCATACTCTCTAAGGTTTAAAGGTTTTCACCTTTCTAAGTCTTGGAGTTTATACACTCCCGCCTGTAGCGCATGAAACTCAGGGTTTATCCCCAGTATACTAAGGGTTCATTTCAAGATATCAAGGGTTTTACCCTGGGGTATTTGGAATTCATTCGAGTCAAAATATGAATACATTTGTGTTTCTGTGTCAAGCACAGGGGACATACATTATACTATTCAAAGGATGGATTCAGATTTATAAGTATGCACTGGGGACAAGCTTATAATGGGAAATTGAAATTGATTCTCTAAGAGTCTCTGGTATGATCTCTCCTTTTTATTTAGACAACTAATAGGTTGTATTTTAATATCCTTATCAGAATATCTTTCAGGATATCTACCGGGATATGTTTATAATATATTCTCAAAAATGTTCAAACAAAACAATTTTCATAAGTAAAATCTATAACAACAATAATAAAGTCAAAAGAGGAGTTATATTATTAACATATCAAAAGATGTGCTCTTAGTTTCACCTAAAAACAAGGCCCATCCACTAAGAGCACTAATAGTCCATTACCATATTTACCCAACAGCTGAAGGCTTCATCTCAAACCGAGACCCATCCACCTCCAACTGTTGTATTGTTCAAAAGCCATGCAGGAAATGTAAATTGTTCAGGGGCAGAAAAGTAAAGTGCAGAAAAGTAAATTGTTTAGGGATTACAGACCAACATCAAATCTAAAAAAAGTGAGCTCCGGCCTAAGCATCAACATCCATCATCGCCCACTCAGATGCCCTCACACAGCGGCATCCTCTCCAGCCTTCCCCGGCTTCTCAGCACCAGCATCCTCACCAGCATCCTGTCCAGCATCCTCACCAGCATCCGCTCTAGCATCCTTCTTATCTCCAGCCTGATCCACCGCCTCCGCTGACTTAGAAGACTCACCGGCTTCAGCTGGGAATGGCACAGCTTTGCCTCCGAGCTCCTTCAACTTGGCCACCCAGGATTCAATTGGCCAAGATGGACAAACAAGACCCGTCTCCTTGGCCTCGTAGGCCATCTTGATGCGTGCTTGTAACAGGGAGACGATAGCGGAAATCTTGATTCCCTCCCGGAAATTGATCATGGCTTGATCATGATCCATTTGAACGGTGGCAAGTTTGACCTCAGCTTCTTGGGTGACCTTCTTCAGCAGGCTTTCGTAGTGCCGGCTCTTCGCTTCAGCAATGGCACCTTGGTCAGCAACGGTGCTTTCAAGCTGTTTGATCCTGGCTTCATGGAGTGCAACAGTGCCACATGCGTCATTGTACAAGTGGAGCAAATGCTGGAGGCCCTGCACATCAATAACAGGTACAAGTTGGAATATACGTGTATAATGACTAAGATATCCTATCAGGATATCCTGTTAGGATATACATGCAGGATATATGTGCAGGATATACATGCAGGATATGTGTCAGGAAATTACCTTGTTAAGGAAGGATGTCATTGGCTCTAAGGAATCAGTGAAGCTGAGTTCATCATAGGAGAACCCTTCTGAGCTTGGAGCACTGACTTCGAGACCCTTCCTCTTTTTCGCTGTGGAAGCACGAGTCCTTGGATTGGCCTTGGGAGCTGGGAGTGGCTTGGAGCTAGCAGCGGCAGGAGCCTCCTTCTCGACTATGGTTGGAGTTGGATAACTGTCGAGTTCTTCAAGATCTAGATAGACTGGAACTTTGCTGGAATCTGTACATGGGAAGTAAAATTCTAGACCTCTCCTAAAAATATCAAATAAAAACATGTATGTACAGGATATCTTGCAGGATCCTTACCAGACATGTTTGCGCTTGAAAGAGGGCTTGGAGTTGGTGGAGATGGGTTGAAACTTCTCTCTGCCTCTGGAAGGAGTCTGATGGCATCTATTCTTTTTTGAGAATCTGCAAGGGGAGGTGCTAGCTTCCTAAAATCAGCTGTACAAGAAAACGACAAAGTCAGTTCAGGATATAAAGCAGGATAACAGGCAGGATCATCTTTAAACCCTAAATCCTACCCTTCTTCAACCAATTCACCGGGTAATCCGCTCCACCAGGGATTGAATCTCTTTTTACAAAAAAGAATTTGGATTTCCATTCCTCTTCATTCCTGGTGGCTCGGAGGATTAATGGGTCACTGGAAGTACAGTAAAATAAGAATCGACAAGAGCCGTGGCACCTAAGTCGGTATGCTAAAGGAAGGTCATGAACGGAAAGATCAGGGATATGGTTGTTCTTGATTTGATCAAGAACAGCCAAGACTCGCCAAAGCATTGGCATTGTCTGACTGAAGCAGATTTTGGTGACATTAAAGAACTCGGTGATGAAGTCCGAGAAAGGAAATTGCAACCCTAAGGTGAAGGGAAAGGCATTAAAACACAACCACTCGTCGGAAACCATATCTGATCGGATTTCCCGATCAAACGGCCGGAACACCGTCCCTTTTGGGAAGATGCCGGAGGTTTTAAGGGATGGCAAGTGTGCACCGTCAAAAGTGCATATTTCTTTCTCCAGATCCTGGAGAATATTTTGATGGATGAACGTGGGAGCAGAGTCGCCGGAGCTAGATCTTGTCTGCCTTGCCATATTATTACCGGAATATTGGGAAGAATGAAAAGTGAAGTTGAGAGAGAAATGTTTACCTTTTTCTCTTCGGTAAAGGTTAAATGAAGATGAGGATGAGAAGATATAGGGTATGATGAGTAAATATAGGCCGGGTGGTTGAAAGCTGTCACATCAATAGTCTTATCTCTTAATTGCCTCGGCCATTGTGAAAAAATGTAACCGTTAGGATATCAAACGGTAACATTTTTGGGGACAATTGTTATGGGTGAAATTCTGAGCCCATATCCTGGGAAATATCTTGATATATATCTTGTTTATGTTGTATCTGTTTACATCCGGGATGCTACTTCAGGATATTGGTAACATCCTGAATGGTATCCTCGGGATTACTAATGGATTATGTGCAGGCACGTGGGTTAGAAGCTAGCAACGTTAACAAGACCTATTCCACGGAAGACTCGGTCCAAGTCGTTCAAGGGAAGACGTTGAAGCCGTATTACTCGGTCTATAACGTTCATAATGGAATATTCGGAGTAGCCCATATTTGTAGGGATTATTGTTTGTAATTCGTTACTATAAATAGGTGGGTATATCAGATCAACTAGGACATCACAATCACACTCTCTACACTCTAACACTCGCTCTCTCGCAACTTTCACTTTCATACAAATTCATTGTAACACTTAGCGATCTGATCTATATCCTGCACTGTATCCTGAAGTTTAAAGCAATAAGAAGAACGAGGCAGCTGCGATTGTCAGCTCCCGAGGTTTTATGCCGGCGATCTAGATTGATCAAGGGCTTTCCTCGTACATCTTGTGTCATTTACTTTACTTTCTTGCTCGTTGTTTGATCGTAGATACAGCTCAATATCCTGAGCCGTATCCTGAACACTGTTTTTCCAAACAACATAACCAGCATATTTTCAACACACTTTTTAGCACACTACCTCACTTAACTAATTTGATCACTTAATTGCTTCGGTAATTTTTGACCAAAACACCAACTACCTCCTAGATCAATTACACATGCACGCAGCATGTCTTCCAACGTCTGAATAGTACGCTCACTCTGCCCATCCGTCTGAGGATGGTAAGCCGTACTGAAATTCAATTGAGTGCCCAGAGACTGTTGGAAACTCTTCCAGAAATGAGATGTGTATCTAGTATCTCAATCTGATATAATAGATACTGGTACGCCATGCAAGGATACAATCTTATCCACGTACAGTTGGGCTAACATGTCAGAGCTGAAGGTTTCTCTAATGGGCAAGAAATGTGCTGACTTAGTCAGTCTATCAACTATGACCCATATAGTATCATTTCCCTTCGGCGTCTTAGGCAATTTGGTGATGAAGTCCATTGTCACCATTTCCCATTTCCAAGTGGGAATTTCAGGCTGTTGCAACAAACCTGACGGTTTCTGGTGTTCAGCTTTGACTTTAGCACACATCAAGCATTTAGCTACATAGGCAGCTATAGACTTCTTCAAGCCTATCCACCAATAATTTGCCTTTAAATCCTGGTACATCTTATCAGCTCCAGGATGGACGGAATACTTGGAACTGTGGGCTTCCTTGAGGATAACATCTCGAAGTCCTCCATATACAGGAACCCATATTCGTCCATTTAATCTCAACATTCCGTCTTTATCGTAGGACAACTGTTTTTCAGTTACTCCTAATTTCTCTTCAGGATAGTTAGCTTCCAACACAGCTTCCTTTTGTGCAGCTAACAACCTTTCATTCAAACTGCTCTTAATTTCAATGCTCTTGGCATTGATCCTTATCGGCTTCACTCTTTCCTTCCTGCTCAAAGCATCTGCGACTACATTGGCCTTGCCTGGATGGTATCTTATTTCACAATCATAATCGTTCAAGGTTTCCATCCATCGTCGCTGCCTCATGTTCAAATCTTTCTGATTGAACAGGTGTTGAAGGCTCTTATGGTCGGAATAGATTACACACTTCGTCCCATACAGATAATGCCTCCAAAGCTTTAGTGCAAATACAGCGGCACCCAACTCCAAGTCATGGGTGGTGTAATTCTTTTCGTGCACCTTTAATTGTCGTGAAGCGTAGGCTATGACCTTGCCCTTTTGCATTAACACACAACCCATTCCGGTGTGTGATGCATCACAATACACCACAAATTCTTCAATGCCTTCAGGTAGAGTCAGCACCGGAGCGTTACTCAACTTCTGCTTCAAGATATCGAAGGATTCTTGTTGCTTAGGCCCCCAATTAAACTTAATGTTCTTACGTGTTAACGACGTTAAGGGTGCAGCAATCCTTGAGAAGTTTTCAATAAAACGCCTATAGTATCCAGCCAAACCTAGGAAGCTACGAATCTCTGAAGGTGTCTTTGGCTCTTGCCAGTTCATAATAGCTTCTATCTTTGCGGGATCCACTTGAATTCCACGTTCACTCACAACATGACCAAGGAACTGGACTTCGCGAAGCCAAAATTCACACTTTGAAAACTTGGCATAGAGCTTCTCTTAATGGAGCAGCTTAAGAATGCACCGAAGATGCTTCTCATGGTCAGCTTGGTTTTTCGAGTAGATGAGGATGTCGTCGATGAAGACGATGACAAAAATATCCAGATAAGGCTTGCATACGCGATTCATGAGATCCATGAATGCGGCAGGTGCGTTAGTGAGCCCAAAAGGCATCACTAGAACTCGTAATGACCATAACGAGTCCTAAACGCGGTCTTATGTACGTCCTCCTCCTTGACTTTCAATTGATGATAGCCTGACCTGAGATCTATCTTGGAAAAGTAACTCGCTCCCTGTAGCTGGTCGAATAGATCATCGATTCTAGGCAAAGGATATCTGTTCTTGATAGTAACCTTGTTTAGCTCACGGTAATCAATGCATAGACGCATTGATCCATCCTTCTTTTTAACAAACAGAATTGGCGCTCCCCATGGAGAGGAACTAGGTCTAATAAAACCTTTAGCTAGTAAATCATCTAGCTGTGTCCTTAATTCCTTCATCTCCGTTGGTGCTAATCTATATGGTGCTCTGGCCACTGGTGCAGCTCCGGGGATGATGTCAATCCTAAATTCCACCTGCCTATCTGGTGGCAAACCAGGTAGTTCCTCCGGAAAAACCTCGGGATAGTCAGAAATGACCGGTATGTCTTCGATCCTGGGCTTCTTTTCGTCAATGGTTACTCGTGCCATATAAATGACACAACCCCTACTCGTGCACCCGGATGCCTTAAGCATGGCCACACGATCTGGCATTCCGTGTTGAGTATCTCCCTGAATAGTGAGTGGCTCACCAGATGGGGTTCTGATTACTACCTGCTTCTTGTTGCACATGATCTGGGCTTGGTTACGCGATAACCAATCCATTCCTATCACTACATCAAAGCCGGCTAGCTTAAAGGGTAACAAGGACAAAGGAAAAGAGTGGTTCCTAATGGATAGGACACATCCATCTAATACAGTCGAAACTGTTTCTATCGATCCATCAGCTAATTCCACTTCATATTTCATACTTAGAACTTTAACAGGTAATTTCAACAGTTCACAGAACTTATTATCTACAAAGGACCTATCCGCCCCAGAGTCAAACAATACCCTTGCGTAGACATCATTAATGAGAAAAGTACATGTTATGACATTATCATCCTGAATAGCTTCCTTTGCATCCATGCGGAAGACCCTTGCATTAGTCTTCTTTCCCTCTTCTGCTTTCTTGGCAAGCTTCGGGCAGTTGGGCCTAATGTGTCCCTTCTCATTACAATTGTAGCAGGTGGCATCCTTAAGTTTCTTGCAATCTAATGCCTTATAATCCGGGGACTTGCAAATCCCACATAGTTTCTGCTGAGATTGGGATCTAGACTCCTGCCTGCATTTCCCGAAATGGTGCTTCTTACAAACTTTGCACCTGGGCTTTTCACCCGACTGTTGATCTCCCTTCTTGGATCCCGACCCTTTCTTGTGGTCGTCATTGCCCTTCCGCTTCTTATCTGAGCGTCGCGAACCATCATTTTCGCGTTTTCGTTTCTCGGCATCTGCGGCCCTCAGTGATCTCTGTCTAACTGCGTCTTTTGTAAGGGACAGAGAAATGTCAGCCACTGATCGAAAAGTAGTGGGCTGAGAGGCCTTGACGCTTGCTTTAGTTTCTGGGGCCAGACCCCCAATGAAACGGGCTATCCTCTTTGGTTCAGGTGTTACAAGGTAGGGAACTAGCCTTGACAAGGTATTGAAGGTTGTGAGGTAAGCCTGGCAATCCAGGTTCTTCATCACCAGAGACAGGAAATCAGACTCTATTCCTTCGACCTCGTGCTGAGGGCAGTAATTCTCCTTGATTAGGGCAACAAATTGTTCCCAAGACATGTTGTATAGAGGTATCTTTCCGGTGGCTTGAATCAGCGACTTCCACCATTGCAGTGCATCACCTTTGAAAGATTGTGTCACAAACTTCACAATATCTCTTTCAGCACAGCCACTTATATCCACTACTGTCTCCATCTCATCAAGCCAAGTCATACAGTCCACTGCCCCCTTCTCCCCAGTGAAATCCCGGGGTTTACAAGACACAAAGTACTTATACGTGCAACCCTTGGCACGTGGGGCATCATAAAGCACGATCTTCTTAGATTGATTATCATTTTCATTCGAAGAATGCCTATCATCATCCTTCTTAGATTCTTCCTTTTTGGACTTGGGTTGGACAGATGGTGGCTTGCTGTGAGACTCCGAATGAGTCTTGGATTTAATATGCGGTGTAGACAAGGTCCTACTATGGGTCCCACTGTACTCACTGTATTGTCGTTCTAATGCTTTAGTAACCGCATCATCTACCAGCGCTTTCAACTCTGCGCCAGTTAACTGTATTTTTGCGTTATCGTGGTTTTCCACCGGACGACTATTTACTTCGTCCGACCTAGCCATGTAGCTTCACCGCTACATATAAACAATAATAGGCAAGGTTTTATTTAACAGTTAATACAGTATTTTATGTATTTTATTAACCATGGTTTTTAAATAGCCATTGCAGGTTAATTTATTAATCAAACATTAATTCAGGATCTGTATTATAACCCTATATTATAGTTAAGAATTAACATATAACTTAGTCACAAGGACAGTGTTAGCTTATAACCCGGATTCTTACAGAATCAAGATATTAGGGTTTGAATCACAGTTCATTACCCTATTCTAGACAGTGAGTTGCAGACTCTAACTGTCCCTTAGTCCCTAGGACATTAATTATTACCCGTAGGCACTTCATTCCCAAGGAATGGACATTTACTTACAGGGAATTTCAAATTAACCCAATTTTCAATTATGGCCTATGTGACTTTTACTGTGTCACAATTAGCCCAGTATGTTACAGAATTTGGAATCTTCTAGACAGGTTCTGCCATCTTGGCCATGTCTACAACGACACGTGGCTAGGCTTTTACCCCTTAGATTCTCTTTATAACGCAGATCAATCCTAAGTTGAGATATTAATTATGGACCTGAATCTAATTATGGAGATACCATTTTGGCCTTGTCTTAAAATGACATGTGGCTAGGTCTTGTCCCTTTTTAGATTTTGCCATTTCATATTAATGGTAGGTCTTCTTTATTTAGGAAATGTTATTTTCATTTTTATTTTAAGTTTATTCATATACTTATTTATAACAACAATCATGAAAATTTAAATGCAACATTTCACTAACAAAGATTTAACAGTACAATACTTGCCCTAAACGGGACTTCTACAAACAACATGCCCACGCAGGGGCGAAATACAACAAATAAAACAACAAACAAACCCTCGCAGGGGTCAACTAAAAGACACGCCCACACAGGGGCATAATACTAAAAGGCAAGCTCACGCAGGAGCTGAATACGGAAACATAAAGTCCACGCAGGGACTGATTACAACTAAGCAGACAAACAACAAAGGTCCTTAATGACCCCTCCTCTTAGACTTCCCCTTTAGCAAGTCTGACAGGCCCTTGAAGAAGCCTTGCCGCTCCCTGCGGTCTTCTCGAACTTCCTGTTCGACTTGATGCAACCTATCAGGAACCTCCTGCTGACGTTCTGGCGGAATCAGCTGTGGCTGCAGCGGCTGGTACATCGGTTGAGGAGGTGGTGGATGCTGGTACCCATAAGTCGGGTAACCAGTGGTCCATGGTCCTCCGTATGGTCCTTCAGGGTGAAGAGCGTTGTAGTCCCGAGCTACTTGATATGGATCGACCTCCGCATAGCCAAAGTTGTAATGAGTATGCACTGGCTGCTCAAAGGGGTTATGCGCTGCTGAACCAGCGTATGCAGGGATTGGGTTGTCAAAACCCAACGGAGGTGCCATAGGCACTGAGTTGATTTCTGGAATGGGGCTTGATGGACCCCCCATTGGTGGTTCTTCCTCTTCCTCCTGGAGTGGCGGATAATGGCTGCCACTTGATGGTTGGGGAGTACTGATGCGAACTCCACCTCGCACGGACATCCGTGCGTTAGACCTCCTCCGCCTCGGTGGCTCCGGAGGCGGCTGCTGTTCCACTGGTGGTGGTGGTGGCGGAGTGACTGCCACGAAGGGAGAATCCTGGGAAGGATCCTGCTGCTGTTGTTGCTGCTGCTGCTGATACGGGGACGAGTGCTCAGAGGGCGTGAAGTACCAGTCCCACTGCTTGAATCTCTCCTAGTAACTGTCCGGACCGCGATACGGCGATCCGTGGAACGATGACCCATCCGAGATTTCGATGGGGTGGTTCGGCGTTCCTGTAGCAGGCTCCATGGGATCAGTATCCTCGTCCATGTCATTTTCCTCAGAGAAGTGGTCTTCCGGTCCGAGTGGGTTAAAACCCCCGGGTTCTGGAAAAATATTAGCCGGGTTGAACCGGCTCTGGAAGGTTGGGGTTGGGTCACCAAAGGAGTGGTGAGAGTTGGATCTCTACAGAGGTATGAAAGAGGGTGGTTGCTCGTTGGGCTAATTTTCTGACTGGGGCCCAAAGGAGTGCTGGTAACAAGGTGAAGAGCTGAGGGAGACTGACCGCCTCCCGGGTTCGACATAGAGCCTCCACGGCTCTTGTGGACTAGTGCTCATGGTAATGGATGGGGTACGCCGGTGCGAAGGCCCGGCTTCGTGGTCGTGACCCGCGACTGGTCCTTTGCCTCGACCGCGAAGAAATCTTGGTGGCATGCTGACCTGCATACATGTTTTAGATAACAACAATATAATAAAATAAGACCCAAAAATAAAACAAAACAGAGTTTGTCCTATGTTCTTTGTCTAGACTCGGAACTCGAAGAATGTGCAATTCGTGCACTGAGACTAAACACAAAAAGGCTAGTGTTTAATTCACTCAGTGTTGGCTCTGATACCAACCTGTCACACCCCTAATTTCCACGTGTCACCGGTGGGCCCGGTGGGGGATTAACGTGACGTAGTTGATATCATCATAGTCAAACAACACAAATTATAATGCACAGCGGAAGCAAAGATAGATTTATTTCAACTTAAAATTATTGTAATATTCAAATATCACAAAATGTCGAAATAGAATCCACAGGCAGAATCAAACAAAAAGGAAACTTCATTTCAACAGACTTCATGCATCCTAAGCTTGTGAGACTTCTATGGATGCTTAAGGAGTGACCAGCCTATTACGCGTAGTACCTGCACTTAGTCTTTTTGGAAAATACGTCAGTTTACACTGGTAAATACAATTCAACTGACTAACTTTGAAAATGTTTAAAATTGATTTAAATGCACGTGGCATAAAACTTTTTATAACTTGGGTTAATTATTTGCTTAATAAACTTGTAAAAGAATTACATGTTTGTTCTACGTTCGGTAGCCCGGGTCGTGCCGGGTTAAAGATTAATAGACACACCACTTAATATAATTCCGCCGCGAGACTTCTCTCGTACCGACGATTATACATGTTGTACAACACTACGGGTGTACGCCTACACCCGAGTGCTAAGGTTGTGGCCATTCTTTGAATGATGCCAAGGATATCCGGGACATGGTCATTAAGCCCCCAAAGGCGTTAAACAAACAAAACAGCATTTTCAAACGGGTTAATTTGACTGCACATAACCAAGACCGGTTAAGGTCAATTCCCCGACCAAGCGGTATTTTATATACCGTACCCCACGCCCGTATAGGGAAAATAAGTTAAACATATTTACCTGAGCAAAGTATAAACCAAATATAACGAGTGCAAGTAGCTTTTACTGGGCTCCTAGATCTGGAAATTAAGGTTTTAATAACCTATTAGAATCCTAACGGGTCTTAAGCTTAGACCGGTTAGTTTTATATAAAGATTACGGTTTTAAGCGCACAATAAGGCGAAGACCGTTTTAGAATGTGGTTTTGACCCAAAAAGCTTGCACACTTGTTTTATATGGGTAATATAATCACATTCTGAATTTTGAGACCAAAAAGATATGGTTTGACCCGTTTCGGCTAAAATGGTCAAACTAGCCACATAAGCCGATCCGAACGCGTATAGTGCGTAACGAGTAACCATAAGAGTCAAATGCAAGTTTCTGAAGTCAATATGCTTAAAATATGTTGTGATATCAGAATGATACCTTCCATTATGCCCCAAATGATTTTAAACCAAGACTATGCCTCATCAGGGCGTTTTGGTCATTTTATAAGGTGTAAAAGGGTTAAAATGATAACCTGGGTTACAGGTCTGATTAAACTAGTAAATATACTTAATTTACTAAGTTATAACAGTAGGGTATCAAATTTATGTGAAATTTATTATCTTTAACCTTACTATGCACCGTAGGGGCATTTTGGTAATTTCACATGTGCCTAAAAGGTCAAATTCTGGAATTCAGAGTTCAAAACATTTGCCTACTGTTTAAAATATAAAAAATCACTAATTACATCAGTAGGTTTAATCCCTTTGGCTTAATAAGGTTCTAGTGCACCCTTATGCGTTAAAAATGCCCAAAAAAGGCGATTGGAGCCATTTCTGGGTTTTCTGTAAAAAGCTGATATTTTTAATATTCCAGAAGGCTCAAAATAATTTATTTATCATAACAAATCAGTAGAAATTGGTTTGAGGTCAAAAGGATTAGTAAAACTCAATTTATGGCTAAAAAGGGTAAAACCGGCATAAACCGAATAAACCTTAGAACCCTAAGTTATGCTCAGCCTAAAAATAAATAAAAATTCCCAAAAATCCCAAAATATTATTTTATAACAGTGGGTAAAAAGTTTGGTATAAAAATTTGGGTTTTGATAGGCTATACATAATTTACGCCATTTAATTAGTAAAGAAGCTCTTAATTACGCTATTGAGCATAACTCTTAATCTAGACCTCAAACTGACTTCAAATTTTGGGTGCAAGTTTATAAATCAGTAACTAAGGTGCCTACCCTTTTACATTTTCAAAAATCATGTTTAAGGTCAAATGGGCATAATGGTCAAAATATAAGCGATTAACGGAAACATGCATGTGAATAGGATATCTAATGAACCATGTTGTATAATCTCAGAGAGTTATACTAACATGTAAATAGGTTCAAAAGAAGCTCTAAGGCAATCCTAATCTTGGTTTAAACGGGTCAGAACTGAAAGTCAAAGTAGAAGTCAAACTTTGCGACTTTCGGTTCCAAACCGAGCCTAAACTGAAAATTGTCGAGTTGAACATGTTGGAGCATGTTCTTACATTAATTACCAAGTTATTTTAATGATCAAACAGGTTGCATGTAACCTACATTGCTAATTATGCATTAATTCGCAAATAGTCATTTCTGTTGACTTTTTATAATGTACTTTGACTCGACAATTAGCATAGTTAGAGTGGGATTCTGGAAATACCCTTTTAGGGGTTTGTTACCCACATAATTACCTACTTAAAGGTATTTTAATTCGGGATATTAGTGAGTAATTATAGACTAATCCCGAAGTCAAACCTTAATTATGATGGTTTGACTTTTAGCTAATTAACTAAGCTAAAAATAATTAGAGAGGATTAAGGACACTTACAAGAGTCCTAAGAATGCTTATGAGGCCTAAGAAGGGTTTGTTGCAGTCCAGGAGCTCCAGAGAAGTTTTGAACCAAAGTTGCAAGTGAGCATGTAAAGTGTTCACAACTTCAAGATCTTATATAGTGAACCTTGAGGTCCAAGATGATGCCAAGATAGTCTAGAGTGGTTACAAGATCACCCCAAGTGTCTCTATGATGCTATATACTGCCTAGCAAGTCCCTGGTTTTGAAAACCATTCATTTAAGTCGGTGTAACAGGCTGAACAGGCAGCTGTCCATTTCCTGCTGCCAGCGACTGCCTTACGGACCGTAAGCTTAAGGCCTTGCGGTCCGTAAGCTCCTCTTGCGGACCGTATGCTGAAACCGTTACGGTCCGTAACCGACCCTTGCTGAAATCGCCCAGGTACCCTCCTTACGGACCGTAAGACTAGGGCCTTGCGGTCCGTAACCGTTGGTCAGAAACAAAATTTTCACAAACTTCAAGTCTTGACCATGCAATCTCGTGAATTCCGAATTACATGCTAACTTTCTCAGTTGTGGGACCTATTGGCTCAGCCATTGCATGCTTGTATGTCCCTTACATGTTTCTACAACCTTGGCATCTTGTAATTTCTTACAGTGACGGATATTTCCAAGGATTTAAATCTTGGATTCTCACAAGAGTTGGTTATGTTAGTTAACCATTATTAATTTCTTTTACACAAGAATTTTATTCAGCATTTTAGTAGCAACATTCCCAATAATCCAAATTCCATATAAAAGATGGACTTTAGAAACGACCGGTTAATATATATATATAAGATGTTTGTCAAACGATTTAAGGATCTTGGGATTTATAAATTTGGGTCGCTCAGAGGTATTTTAATAACATGTCGCCCTTGGGTCGTTCAGAGGTATTTTGAAATAACATGACGCCCTTTTCATTTAAAATCCTACCATACATCTTTATATTTAATCCGGTTTTTCTGACACGTTTGTCCCTCATGACACGTGTCTTTATTTTATTGGACAGGAATTTCCGAGGTGTTACAATAAGTGTGAAAGGGGTTCTGTTCCACTATCCAGTATGATGGTGGAGTTCCTTAAACCCATGGAAGTCATGGTGATTACTGACTTCTACTCGATTGTGATCCTTATCTTTTCCACTCTTCTTATATAGAATCATGGTGGACGTGGAGGTGGCTGCGGCGGTGGACGTGGCAACATTGTCATGACTCAAGCAAAGTTGACTGATTTGATTAACACACGTATGGCTGAGGATTTGGCAGCTCAGCAAGCTGGTACGATACATACCAGACAAAGCATAGTCCTCGGACATTTCACTCGATTCTTATTCGTGCGTACTTTATTTTTGTTTTAGGTCAACCTGTGAACCAAAATCAGAACAATCCACCTGTGTGTACGTTTAAAACGTTCATGGATTGCAAGCCTCAAACTTTCAGTGGAACTGAAGGTCCCGTGGGACTGCTTCGTTGGTTCGAGAAAGCTGAATCTATCTTTGCTGTGTGCAACTGTCCAGCTGGGGACAGGGTGAAGTTTGCTACGGGCACCTTGGAAGATGGTTTTTTGACTTGGTGGAATGCTCAAGTGCAGATGCTGGGCATTGAGATGGCAAATGCGACAACTTGGGACGATTTCAAGGAGTTGATACAGGAAGAGTACTGCCCTCGCGATGAAATACAAAAGCTGGAAAACGAGTATTATAACCTGAAAATGGAGGGGTCTAAGATCGAGGCTTATACGAAACGGTCTCACGAGCTAGCGAATATGTGTCCAGACCTATCCTGACCACCGCCCCGCAGGATCAAACTCTACATCAAAGGATTAGCACCACAAGTCAAGGGATTAGTCACTACAGCAAATCTTGACAACCTACCACGGATTATCAGACTAGCTCATAAGATCACTGATCAGGAGGTGGAGCGTGGCTCGCTACCACCACGTGTTGCTGCTACTACTACTGCTGCTACTGCTACCCCCACCACTGACAACAAACATAAATGGAATGACGCAGACAAGGCGACTAACTCGAACCAGTCGCAAAAGAATTCTGACAGCAACAACAGTCGCAGCATCAGCCAGTCATCCTCAGTCAACCAGAATCAGAACAAAAGTCAAACTTCGGGCTCTTATGCGTGGAAACAGCCGAAGTGCAACAAGTGCGGTTTTCACCACTTTGACTCGTGTAACCGAGCATGTCAAAGGTGTGACAAGGTGGGTCACATGGCGAAAGATTGTAGAGCTCCACATCCCAAGCAACAACAACAGCAACCCCAACAACAGCAGCAGAGGCAGCAACCCCAGCAGAATCGGGGTAATCAAAGGGGATTTTACCAATGCGGCAACGAAGGGCACTTCAAGAAGGATTGCCCACAATTGAATCAAAATGCTAACAACAACAACAACGGTGGGAACAATAATCGCCAGAACAACAACAACGCGGGAAACAACAACAATGGAAATAACGGTGGGAATGGTGCTCGTGGTAGGGTGTTTACTATTGGGGCTGGCGATGCAAGGAACGATGGCAACGTCATGACCGGTACGTTCTCTGTCAATGGTATTTTCGCTTCTGTATTATTCGACTCTGGTGCCGACTGGAGTTATGTGTCTTTGGGGTTCAGTCGTCGTTTAGGGTTAACTCCAACACCTCTCGAGGTTAAACACGTAGTATAATTGGCTGAAGGGAAGTCAATTGAAGCCTCACATGTCCTCTTAGGATGCAAACTTGATCTCTTGGGTCAGGTGTTCGACATTGACCTTCTTCCCGTCATACTTGGTAGCTTTGATATAGTTGTTGGTATGGATTGGTTGTCAAAACGCCAAGCCGATATACCCTGCAAGGAGAAAATCATGCGTATACATCTCCCTACTAAGGAATTGTTGTCTATCCAGAGTCATCGAAGTGGTGCAACCATCAGCATCATTTCATCCATGAAAGCCCAAAAGTGTTTGCGGAAGGGCTATCCTGCTATTCATGCGCTTGTTACTGATACTCAGCCTGAGGAGAAAAAAATTGGGGATCTACCAGTTGTACGTGAGTTTGCTGATGTTTTTCTCGAGGAACTTCCAGGTTTGCCTCCACACCGTCAGGAGGAGTTCCAAATTGATCTTACGCTAGGAGCATTGCTCGTGCTCCTTACAGTCTTGCACCAGGAGAGTTGCAAGAACTGTCTAACCAACTCCAAGAACTGTTGGATATGGGTTTTATCCGACCCAGTTCTTTGCCTTGGGGAGCCCCCATTTTGTTTGTAAATAAGAAGGACGGATCCTTCCGCATGCGTATTGACTATCGTGAACTCAACAAGGTGACAGTCAAGAATCGTTATCCTTTACCTCGCATTGACGACCTGTTTGACCAGCTTCAAGGGTCAAGCTTCTACTCCAAGAGTGATCTAAGGTCGGGCTATCATCAGATGAGAGTCCGAGAAGAGGATGTTCCCAAAACAGCCTTCAAAACACGGTATGGCCATTAGGAGTTTCTGGTCATGCCATTCGGGTAAACCAACGCACCAGCGGTATTCATGGATCTCATGAACCGCTTAACCTTGACGATTTTGTCATCGTGTTTATCGATGACATTCTGATCTATTCTAAAAGCAAGGAGGTCCATGAACGACACTTGCGTCTTATCTTGGAGCTCCTGATGAAGGAGCAGCTTTACGCGAAATTTTCTAAGTGTGACTTCTGGATTCAAGAAGTACACTTCTTTGGTCACATAGTCAATGAGCTGGGAATACATGTGGATCCGCTAAAATCGACTCTATCAGGAATTGGGTAGTGCCAAAGAACCCTTCAAATGTAACATTTGTGCCTGTAATCATTGTGAACAGTTCAATTATCAATAAAACAATGTTGTTTAATCCCATTGTTTGTTTGGTTGTGTTTTACACTTTTCGTATTTTGACTTTTGTTTAAATTCAAACTCTACATCACTTTCTAGAGAATTATACGCAAACTGGTGCGTAAACGTACTCAGTTTAATGCGACAAATCCTCCGGAACATCAACATATACTCAACATACCTTAAATAACCTTTACATAACTTAGAAATAAGTTTTGAAGGCTTTGGTATGGCAAAAACAAGTTAATTCGCTTACAGGGACTAAACTTGACAAACAGCGAAAGTATGCCAATTTGAACTGTAACAAACATTCCGGAACATGTCCATAAGTTAAACATACCATAAATATCCTTTACATAGCTTAGAAATAGGCTTTGAGGGGTTTTGGTATGCTAAAATAAACTTTTGGATCATTCACGGGCTAAAAGTGTCAAAAAGTGCACAAGTTTGCACTTTTGCGCATAACTTACGTTCCGAATACGTCCAGACATCCAAAAATTTATGTAAGCATCCTTATATTATGCCAGTGTGTATGGCATGAGAAAAATCCGTTCGTCGCGCAATTTGGATCGTCTTTCGCGCTTATGCGCATTCCGTCGTAATTAACCGAACATCGCGACCGTACGGCCAAACGAACCGACATCCGACATATTTTTTAGCACATTATCAGTTCCCTATACTTTAACATCATTTTAGAGCTTTGAAATGAGGTTAACGGGGCTTAAACGTGCCAAAAACGCATCAAATACCAAGTTTTGGTGCTGCAGGGACTAAAATGGTAAATCTGCCAAACTAGGGGCTTACGGACCGTAAGCCAAAGCCCATACGGTCCATAAGGGGTCCCCAGTACAGCAGAACCCACATTTAATGCTGATTGGCTCTTCAAATCGCGAAAGGTCCGATTGCCTTTTCACCCAATGAAAGGCCAAGGGCCATATTTAGTGAATCTAGCATTGTAACACATGTACGCACAAGATCATGGCACGATATTCGATAAAACGATCCTAACGGTTCCACTTTTCCTATAAATACCCCCCCCCCCCCTTTGTGTAAAATCCACAAGAATCAGATCTAAAAAGCTCTAAGTTGAAGTATTGCTTCATACCTAAGTTTCTCTTTTCTCGATTAGCATTCGGGGACTCTCCGTAAGTATTCTTTCATTGTTTTATCGCTTTTCAAGTCCGAAAGTCGACGTTTTTGTTGACTTTCTGCATTGACCAGCTTATGGTCGATGCGAAGTTCGTTGGAACTTCATAACGTGAGCGTGATCACGATGGTTATGGTCCACAGTGACCATACCTACTGATTACCCCGTTATCTAGGCTCAGTGACGAGTCGTAGTTTCGGCCAAAATGCGCAATCTTGCGTGTTTTGTAACCAAACTACTCGTGAGCATCAAAGCCGTTTGTTTTGATGCCAAACCTGTTTTCTAAACTTAGTTAAGCATGTTCTAACATGCTTAGCTCGTCACTTTTAGTATAGTGCTTATATAGGGTCGTAAGGTAAGCGATCTAAACCATCGCTTATACTTTCGAACCCGACCTATTTGGTCGATCATTAGGATCCGACCAAACACATTAGGTGACCATAGCTATAACCTTCCGAGGTTATACCTTGTGGTCACGATGTTAGGCGTTCCATATGCGTTCTACGCGAACGACGCGTTAGGGTAGCATAAGCTATCTAAACGGGTCGTGATGGGTCGCAAGCACTTAGGTTAGGTTTCATTTTAGTATGTAGGCTTTGTTAAACCATATTACATGAGTCCCTATACTCGTTTGGTTTACGAACCCGCATACTCTCCGATCCTTCCGATTTGGTCTGGTATATTAACATAGCTACCTATTAGGTGCCGTTTGATATCCCGTGATCTTTAGCATTATCTGGTTATATTACAAGGAAGTCAAAGCAATCTCAGGTGAGTACATAGAACCCCATTTTCTACTGTGTTACAAACTGTTTTGGGGTGAAACACATGTGCCTATCTGTTACATTCATGCTTTCCATGTTTTCACATCATATGCCTGCTATGTTATTAGTACATTATAGTACACGATTCCATTACATTTCATGCTATGTATGCCCATTTTGTGCGTACTTAGTACATTGATTTACATTACATTTCTGTTGCATATGTTTACTCAGCATATGGACACATTAATTTACATGAACATTTCTGTTGCATATGTTTACTCAGCATATGGACACATTGATTTACATGAACATTTCTGCTTCGTATGTTACTTAGCATACTTAGTACAATTGTTTACATCACATGCCTTCATTTTGTTATGACATTTGGTTTGTTTAACATGGAACAATACATTCATTAACATTAGCTACGCCGTTCGTTAGTAGGTAGTGGTACCATAGGAATTGACAACTCCCGTTTCTGAAATCTTGGGTTTGATAGGATTGGAAGGAATGACCGAATTCGATATACATAACTTAGATAAACCTTTAACTTGTTTAAGGGTTTATCGCCGCAGTCTCAAGGCTTGGATGTATGCATAGTTTACAATACCGCATAAATGTTAATATCAATAGAGCATGCATTTTTTCCGCAGAACATAACGTTGATTTAAACCACGTGTTACTTCAGCGACTTGTTTTGTGCATTTTACATATGGTTTAAGTTGATACATTTCGCTTACCATACATGATACATTTTGGGATACACATTACATGATTTACATTGAACATAAACACGTTGACATTGACATACACATTTGGTGGTTTACATTGAACATAAACATTTGACATGGTTTACACAATAACACTTGACATTTGGTTTATACATGAACAATTTACATGGTGGCTTGGTTTGGGTAAATGGTTTGAGTAACGTGGAGTATGTAATATGATGCAAACATGGTGGATACGCCGCTGGTACTTCCTATATATAAATGTTTGTATAATATTACATATCTTAGCGTTATCTAAATTATTTCAGTTTAGACATATAACATTTTATACAAATAACACACTTTTCATAAAACATTGTCCTACAAAACAACTTATTATATTCAACTCATTTTACTTGGTTACTCGTTTAACCTTGCACTTATCTATACATATCATTTGATGTTATCGTTTTTCAAATGGTTTACAAAGCAAGACAAATTACAAGGTTTATGACTGACTGTTATTAAACATTTCTTTAAACACAAGTCATGAATCCTATTTTCACAAAACCTATGTATCTCACAGGCATTTTTATGCTGACGTACCTACTTTCACATGTATTTTCAGGAGCTGTTCCATAAGATGATGATCACGATACTAGGGCGGACCTGTGCCTTAGAGCCTAAAAATGAAGATAGGCTAGTTTAAATATGATATGAACTTTGTATTTCTTGTTTTGGAACAATGTATCACTCTTGTTTATAAATAAAAATACAACTTTGTATGCCATGGTTATGAAACAATTAATTCTGTCCACAACACTCCCCGACGTTTTCCGCCGCGGTTGCATGTTACACGCGGTCGGGGTGTGACAGAAGAGTTGGTATCAGAGCCATTGGTTATAGGGAATTAGGTTATTAGTAATGCTTTGACCTAGACTATAACTTTCTAGGACCCTAACACAAGTTATCTTGTGTTTAGAGTTTAAAACATACACATCACCTATCCTTAGGTGATAACCACAACGGGAACTTCGGTTCCGAATCCGCTTTGAAAATTAATCATCTGTTCTAGGATGATTGATTACTAGGTTTTGAACCCTCTGTTATAAGGTTTTGAACCCCTTTGGATTTTCAAAAATCTCGTCAAAGTTTTGGGTTAATAGTGTGAACACGTGCGAACTGGAAGGGTGAATGCCTGTACCCTGGGTTTTCTGTCTAAGGCTAGAGTGTTCGTACAAATCCACATAATCGGATCCACATAATCGGACCAGTCACTCTTACCTGGGAACTCTTGGGGTGAGTGTTCACTTATAGGCGAGCATGTCTTCGCGATACACAAATTCTGACCCATTCACTTTGACTAGACATTTCATGTCGCTTGTTTGCTTTGCGATGCATAACCGCCATCTTTGCTTTTGTTAATACTGCTTCATCTCATTCTCTTCATCCAATCATCTCACTCGTTTCATTTCATGTTTTTCTCTTCTAGAATGCCTCCTCGACGCGACAACCAGATAGCTACTGCCGAGCTGGCGGAGATTATTGCGCAGCAGATGGCTGCTCAATTCCCAAATCTCTTCGCTCAATGGAACCAAGCCAACAACAACAACAATGGTATATGTAAATACAAGGATTTTAACTCGGCTAAGCCACTCAAGTTCAGTGGTTCTAAAGGAGCAACTGGGCTTCTTCAGTGGTTCGAGAGCATCGAGAACACTTTTCGCCACGTGCAGTGTCCGGATAATCGCAAGGTCGAGTTTTCTTCAAGCGTGTTTCAGAAGAGGGCTCTTACATGGTGGAATGGGGTTATGAGAGATCAAGGTGCAGAAGTTGCTCTAGCTCAGACATGGGCTGAACTGAGAGCTCTTATGATGAGGGAGTTTTGTCCTCGTCATGAACAACGGGTGTTGGAGAAAGAATTTGATGTTTTGAAGCAAGATAGTGGCAAGCACAGGGCTTATACTGATAGGTTTGAAGAGTTGAGTCTGCTTTGCCCAACTATGGTTACCCCACTCGATAAGGCCATCGAAAGGTACATCGACGGCCTACCTGACTCAGTACAAGACATTCTTACTGGTAGCAACCCTACCACACTCCGTCAGGCAATCGAGTTATCAGCGACACTGACTGAGTCGCAGATTCGAAAGAATAAGCTACACAGGAAGGGCGACAAGGGCAAGAAACAGTCGGCTGGCAAGGAAGATAGCAAGAAAGGTCAAAACAAGAATGGAAAGGAGTCTGGTTCATCAAAAAGGGCAAAGAAGCGTAAGGCTTCCCAAAACTATGCTGTCACTGCCTAAGCTAACCAGGCAGCTCCCAACCAGCCTCCAGCAAAGAAACCCTATTCAGGAAGTGCACCTTTGTGCAATCAATGCAACAGTCACCATCAGCCGTAATATCAGTGCCGTTTCTGTACTAACTGTGGGAAGTCGGGTCATCTTGCCGATGTTTGTCGGTTTGCTCAGAATCGCGCAGTTCAGAACCCTGCTCAACAAGTTGCTCAACAACAGGGTCAGGCTGCATGACCAAACTACCCACCAGGTGCTTATTATAACTGTGGGGATCTGACCCACTACAGAAATCGGTGTCCAAGACTAGTCAACCAGAACCAGAATGCAAACCAGAATCAGGCACAGGCTCGAGGTCGAGTCTTCAACATGAATGCACAAGAAGCACAAGCAGACAACAAAGTGGTGAACGGTACGTTCTTTATTAATAAGCAGCCAGCATCTGTTCTTTTTTATTCGGGTGCCGACAAGAGTTTTGTGTCATTGTCTTTTGAGACAATGCTTCGCGTGTCTAGAACGAAACTAGGTAAACCTTTGACAGTAGAGGTTGCCAGTGGAGAACCCATTGTTCTTAATTCTGTTCTACGCAACTGCCAGTTGAACCTTAACGACCATATTTTTCCGATTGACCTCACGCCAATGCAACTTGGAAGCTTCGACGTTATTGTGGGAATGGATTGGTTATCTAAGCATCGCGCAGAGATAGTTTGTTCTGAGAAGATTGTTCGTGTACCGCTGTCGACAGGCGAGATCCTACAGGTTCGTGGTGAGAAGCCTGCCGGTGGTCTCAAACTCATGTCTTGTTTTAAAGCTCGGAGATATCTGCGAAAGCACTATGTGGCTTTCTTAGCACATGTTACAACAGATAAAGGCAAGGGTAAGTCTATTTCAGATATTCCTGTCGTTCGGGATTATTCTGAAGTTTTCCCTGAAGAGTTACCTGGTCTACCTCCAGCACGCCAAGTCGAGTTCCGTATTGATCTTGTACCTGGTGCCAATCCCATTGCCAGGGCTCCATACCGTCTTGCGCCGTCAGAGATGCAAGAATTATCTAAACAGCTTCAGGAGCTCTCCGACAAAGGTTTTATCCATCCTAGCTTTTCACCTTGGGGTGCTCCCGTTCTTTTTGTAAAGAAGAAGGATGGATCTTTTAGGATGTGTATCGATTATCGTGAGCTTAACAAGCTTACCATCAAGAATCGATATCCCCTACCTCGCATTGATGATCTCTTTGATCAATTGCAAGGCGCTTCTTACTTTTCAAAGATTGATATGCGATCTGGATATCATCAACTCCGTGTGCATGAAGAAGATATTCCCAAGACGGCGTTCCGTACTCACTATGGACATTATGAGTTCACAGTCATGCCGTTCGGTTTGACTAATGCTCCTGCTGTTTTCATGGACTTGATGAATAGGGTCTGCAAGCCTTATTTGGATAAGTTCATCATCGTTTTCATTGATGACATCTTGATTTATTCTAAGACGCAAGCTGATCATGAGCAACATCTCCGTCTTACATTGGAACTCCTAAAGAAAGAGCAGCTTTTCACCAAATTCTCGAAGTGTGAATTTTGGCTTAAAGAAGTTCAATTCTTAGGACATATTGTCAACGAACAAGGTATACATGTGGATCCCTCCAAGATCAGTGCCATTAAGGATTGGGATACGCCTACTACTCCTACTGAAGTTCGTTCTTTCCTTGGTCTGGCGGGTTATTACCGCCACTTCATTGAGAATTTCTCAAAGATTGCAGTTCCTCTAACTGCTCTAACTCAGAAGAATAAGCCATTTGATTGGGGAGTCAAACAAGAGGAAGCGTTTCTGACTTTGAAACAAAAGCTTTGCGACGCGCCTGTCCTAACATTGCCCGAGGGAAATGATGATTTCGTCGTTTATTGCGACGCATCTAAATTAGGTCTTGGCTGCGTCCTGATGCAAAGAAACAAAGTCATAGCATACGCATCAAGGCAGTTGAAGATTCATGAGAAGAACTACACCACTCATGATCTGGAGTTGGGTGCAGTTGTCTTCGCTCTTAAGATTTGGAGACACTACTTGTACGGTACAAAATGTGTGGTTTTCACAGACCACAAAAGTCTTCAACAAATCTTCAATCAGAAAGAGCTCAACATGAGACAACGACGCTGGGTGGAGCTCCTAAACGACTACGACTGCGAGATTCGCTACCATCCTGGTAAGGCGAATGTCGTAGCTGATGCATTGAGTCGTAAGGAACGAACTAAGCTTCATTGTGTTCGTATCCAATATGTTATTCAAACTCAAACCGATATCCAAGCCCGTATTTCTCAGGCTCAACAAGCTTGTGTTTCACAAGGTTTGATGGACAAGGAATTTCCTTATCACATAACACCTGCTCTTGAACTTAAGGACAATGGATCGTATTACTTCATGGACCGTTTGTGGGTCCCGAGCCAAGATAATCTTCGTACCTTGCTTATGGATGAAGCCCATAAGTCTCGTTATTCTATTCATCCTGGCTCAGATAAGATGTATAAGGATCTTCGTATACAGTATTGGTGGCCTGGTATGAAGAAAGACATTGCCTTATACGTATCCAAATGCCTTACTTGTCTTAAGGTTAAGGCTGAACATCAGCGTCCTTTCGGGTTATTGGAACAACCAGAGATCCCAGTTTGGAAATGGGAAAACATTACCGTGGATCTCATTACTAAACTCCCGCGCACAAAGAAAGGTCACGATGCCATCTGGGTAGTCGTTGATCGTCTTACCAAGTCAGCGCATTTCTTGCCAATCCGTGAGGATTTTTCGGCTGACAAACTTGCTCAAATCTACGTAGATGAAATTGTAGCTCGACATGGTGTTCCTTTGAACATCATTTCTGACAGAGATGCTCGTTTCACCTCTCATTTTTGGAGAACCATGCAATCTGCTATGGGGTCCCAACTTAATCTGAGCACAGCTTATCATCCGCAAACGGATGGTCAATCTAAAAGAACAATCCAGACACTGGAGGATATGCTTAGAGCTTGTGTGATCGATTTTGGTGGTAGTTGGGATTCGCATCTTCCATTGATTGAATTCTCCTACAACAACAGTTATCACTCCAGCATCAACATGGCTCCTTTCGAGGCTCTCTATGGTCGAAAATGTCGTTCACCAGTCTGCTGGAATGAGATCGGCGAGGCTCAGCTTACTGGACCTGCCCTCATTTTAGATACAACAGATAAGGTTAAGAAAGTTCGTGATAACCTTCAGATAGCTAGAAGCCGTCAAAAGAGTTACGCGGACCTAAAACGCAAACCCTTGGATTTTCAAGTCGGTGATCGTGTATTACTTAAGGTCTCACCTTGGAAAGGTGTGATCAGATTTGGAAAGAAAGGAAAACTTGCACCTAGATACGTTGGACCATTCAAGATCGTCGAAAGAATCGGTAAGGTAGCCTACAGACTTGAGTTACCTCCTGAACTTGGAAATGTTCATCCAACTTTTCACGTGTCCAATCTCACGAGGTGTTTAGCTGATGAGAACCTCCACATACCGCTTGACGAGATTCGTGTTGATAAAACACTAAAATTTGTTGAGAAACCGGTAGAAATCATGGAACGTGAAGTCAAGTGGCTCAAACACAAGCGCATTCCTTTGGTCAAGGTTCGCTGGGAATCTAAACGTGGACCCGAGTTTACTTGGGAACATGAAGATCAAATGAAGGCAAAATATCCGCATCTTTTTCCACGAGTTTCCTCTAAATAAATTTCGGGACGAAATTTCCACAAGTAGGGGAGACTGTAACATTTGTGCCTGTAATCATTGTGAACAGTTCAATTATCAATAAAACAATGTTGTTTGATCCCAATGTTTGTTTGGTTGTGTTTTACACTTTTCGTATTTTGACTTTTGTTTAAATTCAAACTCTACATCACTTTCTAGAGAATTATACGCAAACTGGTGTGTAAACGTACTCAGTTTAATGTGACAAATACTCCGGAACATCAACATATACTCAACATACCTTAAATAACCTTTACATAACTTAGAAATAAGTTTTGAAGGCTTTGGTACGGCAAAAACAAGTTAATTCGCTTACAGGGACTAAACTTGACAAACTGCGAAAGTATGCCAATTTGAACTGTAACAAACATTCCGGAACATGTCCATAAGTTAAACATACCATAAATATCCTTTACATAGCTTAGAAATAGGCTTTTAGGGGTTTTGGTATGCTAAAACAAACTTTTGGATCATTCAGGGGCTAAAAGTGTCAAAAAGTGCACAAGTTTGCACTTTTGCGCATAACTTACGTTCCGAATACGTCCGGACATCCAAAAATTTATGTAAGCATCCTTATATTATGCCCAAGTGTATGGCATGAGAAAAATCCGTTCGTCGCGCAATTTGGATCGTCTTTCGCGCTTATGCGCATTCCGTCGTAATTAACCGAACATCGCGACCGTACGGCCAAACGAACCGACATCCGACATATTTTTGAGCACATTTTCAGTTCCCTATACTTTAACATCATTTTAGAGCTTTGAAATGAGGTTAACGGGGCTTAAACGTGCCAAAAACGTATCAAATACCAAGTTTTGGTGCTGCAGGGACTAAAATGGTAAATCTGCCAAACTAGGGGCTTACGGACCGTAAGCCAAAGCCCATACGGTCCGTAAGGGGTCCCCAGTACAGCAGAACCCACATTTAATGCTGATTGGCTCTTCAAATCGTGAAAGGTCCGATTGCCTTTTCACCCAATGAAAGGCCAAGGGCCATATTCAGTGAATCTAGCATTGTAACACATGTACGCACAAGATCATGGCACGATATTCGATAAAACGATCCTAACGGTTCCACTTTTCCTATAAATACCCCCCCCCCTTTTGTGTAAAAATCACAAGAATCAGATCTAAAAAGCTCTAAGTTGAAGTATTGCTTCATACCTGAGTTTCTCTGATCTCGATTAGCGTTCGGGGACTCTCCGTAAGTATTCTTTCATTGTTTTATCGCTTTTCAAGTCCGAAAGTCGACGTTTTGTTGACTTTCTGCGTTGACCAGCTTATGGTCGATGCGAAGTTCGTTGGAACTTCATAACGTGAGCGTGATCACGATGGTTATGGTCCATAGTGACCATACCTACTGATTACCCCGTTATCTAGGCTCAGTGACGAGTCGTAGTTTCGGCCAAAATGCGCATTCTTGCGTGTTTTGTAACCAAACTACTCGTGAGCATCAAAGCCGTTTGTTTTGATGCCAAACCTGTTTTCTAAACTTAGTTAAGCATGTTCTAACATGCTTAGCTCGTCACTTTTAGTATAGTGCTTATATAGGGTCGTAAGGTAAGCGATCTAAACCATCGCTTATACTTTCGAACCCGACCTATTTGGTCGATCATTAGGATCCGACCAAACACATTAGGTGACCATAGCTATAACCTTCCGAGGTTATACCTTGTGGTCACGATGTTAGGCGTTCCATACGCGTTCTACGCGAACGACGCGTTAGGGTAGCATAAGCTATCTAAACGGGTCGTGATGGGTCGCAAGCACTTAGGTTAGGTTTCATTTTAGTATGTAGGCTTTGTTAAACCATATTACATGAGTCCCCATACTCGTTTGGTTTACGAACCCGCATACTATCCGATCCTTCCGATTTGGTCCGGTATATTAACATAGCTACCTATTAGGTGCCGTTTGATATCCCGTGATCTTTAGCATTATCTGGTTATATTACAAGGAAGTCAAAGCAATCTCAGGTGAGTACATAGAACCCCATTTTCTACTGTTTTACAAACTGTTTTGGGGTGAAACACATGTGCCTATCTGTTACATTCATGCTTTCCATGTTTTCACATCATATGCCTGCTATGTTGTTAGTACATTATAGTACACGATTTCATTACATTTCATGCTATGTATGCCCATTGTGTGCGTACTTAGTACATTGATTTGCATTACATTTCTGTTGCATATGTTTACTCAGCATATGGACACATTGATTTACATGAACATTTCTGTTGCATATGTTTACTCAGCATATGGACACATTGATTTACATGAACATTTCTGCTTCGTATGTTTACTTAGCATACTTAGTACAATTGTTTACATCACATGCCTTCATTTTGTTATGACATTTGGTTTGTTTAACATGGAACAATACATTCATTAACATTAGCTACGCCGTTCGTTAGTAGGTAGTGGTACCATAGGAATTGACAACTCCCATTTCTGAAATCCTGGGTTTGATAGGATTGGAAGGAATGACCGAATTCGATATACATAACTTAGATAAACCTTTAATTTGTTTAAGGGTTTATCGCCGCAGTCTCAAGGCTTGGATGTATGCATAGTTTACAATACCGCATAAATGTTAATATCAATAGAGCATGCATTTTTTCCGCAGAACATAACGTTGATTTAAACCACGTGTTACTTCAGCGACTTGTTTTGTGCATTTTACATATGGTTTAAGTTGATACATTTCGCTTACCATACATGATACATTTTGGGATACACATTACATGATTTACATTGAACATAAACACGTTGACATTGACATACACATTTGGTGGTTTACATTGAACATAAACATTTGACATGGTTTACACAATAACACTTGACATTTGGTTTATACATGAACAATTTACATGGTGGATTGGTTTGGGTAAATGGTTTGAGTAACGTGGAGTATGTAATATGATGCAAACATGGTGGATACGCCGCTGGTACTTCCTATATATAAATGTTTGTATAATATTACATATCTTAGCGTTATCTAAATTATTTCAGTTTAGACATATAACATTTTATACAAATAACACACTTTTCATAAAACATTGTCCTACAAAACAACTTATTATATTCAACTCATTTTACTTGGTTACTCGTTTAACCTTGCACTTATCTATACATATCATTTGATGTTATCGTTTTTCAAATGGTTTACAAAGCAAGACAAATTACAAGGTTTATGACTGACTGTTATTAAACATTTCTTTAAACACAAGTCATGAATCCTATTTTCACAAAACCTATGTATCTCACAGGCATTTTTATGCTGACGTACCTATTTTCACATGTGTTTTCAGGAGCTGTTCCATAAGATGATGATCACGATACTAGGGCGGACCTGTGCCTTAGAGCCTAAAAATGAAGATAGGCTAGTTTAAATATGATATGAACTTTGTATTTCTTGTTTTCGAACAATGTATCACTCTTGTTTATAAATAAAAATACAACTTTGTATGCCATGGTTATGAAACAATTAATTCTGTCCACAACACTCCCCGACGTTTTCCGCCGCGGTTGCATGTTACACGCGGTCGGGGTGTGACATCAAAGGTGCGACAATACCTGGGTCTCGCTGGGTACTATCGTAGATTCATTAAGGGATTTTCAAAGATCGCTCAACCCCTCACCGTTCTGACACAGAAAGGTGTAGTGTATTCCTGGGGGACGAGATAGGAAGACGCCTTCTAGCTTCTGAAGCAAAAACTCTGCAGTGCATCGATTCTGTCTTTACCTGAGGGTACCGAAGATTTTGTGGTATACTGTGACGCCTCTATTCAGGGTCTCGGTTGCGTGCTGATGCAACACAAGAAAGTGATAGCTTACGCCTCTCGACAGTTGAAGGTCCATGAAAAGAATTACACGACTCATGACTTTGAGTTGGGGGCCGTGGTGTTTGCGGTTAAAATCTAGAGGCATTACTTATACGTTACAAAATGCACTATTTATACCAACCACAAGAGCCTTCAACATATCTTTGACCAGAAGGAATTGAATATGCGACAGCGTCGCTGGGTAGAACTCTTAAACGACTACGATTGTGCAATCAAGTACCATCCAGGTAAAGCTAACGTTGTAGCTGATGACCTTAGTCGAAAGGAAATGAAACCTAAACGTGTACGAGCGTTACAGCTCACTATTCACTCGAACCTCCCTAAACTGAAGCGCTGAAAGAAGAAAACCTTAAGGCTGAGTATTTGCGGGGCATAGAGAAACGACTTGTAGAGAGATCTGTCGGCATTTATTATTTCATGGAACGAATATGGGTTCCTTTGTACGACAATCTTAGAGAACTCGTAATGGACGAAGCACACAAGTCTCGCTATTCTGTTCACCCAGGTTCTGATAAAATGTATCAGGATCTAAAAGTCTTGTATTGATGGCCGTAAATGAAAACACACATCGCGACCTATGTGAGTAAATGTTTGACTTGTGCGAAAGTCAAGGTGGAGTATCAAAAACCCTCTGGCCTGCTTCAGCAACCAGAGATACCCATGTGGAAATGGGAGCAAAGTGCTATGAATTTTTTCACTGGTTTACCTAGAACTCAAAACGGGAATGATACCATTTGGGTGATTGTCGATCGTCTTACGATATTAGCACACTTCCTCGCGATCAAGGAAACTGATAAGTTTTCACAACCGGCTCGTATCTATCTGAAGGAGGTGGTTTCCAGGCACGGAGTGCCAACCTCCATTATATCTGATCATGATCTGCGATTCATATCTGATCTGTTGCAAGCGATGCACAAATCGTTTGGCTCACGCCTTGACATGAGCACTGTCTATCACCCTCAAACGGATGGTCAGAGTGAGCGAACCATCCAGACCTTAGAAGACATGCTGCGGGCATGTGTTATCGATTTTGGTAAAGGTTGGGAAAGACACTTGCCTTTGGTAGAGTTTTCTTATAACAACAGCTGCCATACTAGTATCCAGGCAGCTCCGTTGGAGGCTTTATACAGACGGAAATGTCGATCTCCTCTCTATTGGGCTGAAGTGGGTGACAGCCAAATCACAGGTCCAGAACTTGTGCTCGAAACTTCCAAGAAAATCTTGCAGATCAGAAATCGTATGGCGGCAGCGCGTAATCGCCAGAAAAGTTACGCTGATAAGCGTAGGAAACCTTTGGAGTTCGCTGTTGGTGATCGTGTCATTTTGAAAGTCTCACCCTGGAAGGGTGTGGTACACTTTGGGAACGTGGCAAGCTCAATCCGCGTTATGTCAGGCCATTTAAGATTTTGGAACGAATTGGTTAAGTGGCGTACAAGCTCGAGTTACCTGCTGAGTTGGGTAACGTTCATGATGTCTTCCATGTTTCGCAATTAAAGAAGTGTTTGTCCGATGAAACACTTGTGGTACCACTTCAAGAACTGGAAATCGACGACAAATTGCAGTTTGTTGAAGAACCCATCGAAATTATGGATCGGGAGGTCAAGGCCCGTAAGCATAGCCGAATCCCGATCGTGAGAGTCCGTTGGAACTCAAGACGTGGACCGGAGTTCACATGGGAACACGAGGATCAGATGAAGCTCAAGTATCCTCACCTTTTCCCAACTGACCAATCTAATCCTGATGCAACTGGTGAATTTCGGGACGAAATTCCCTTTCAAGTTGTGGATGATGTGGCACCCGAGGAAAATCCATAGTCGTCTTGATCTACTTATATTTATATCACTTCACTCCTTTGAGACTACTTATCAAATTTCGGGACGAAATTTCTTTCAAGTTGGGAATGATGTGACAATTCGCGTTTCCAAGGCTGCTCTATGTATTAGTTCTTTTGATATTTGATGTGTATGTGTTGTGTGAACGAACTATTCGAATAGACTGCTTGATTTTATTTGAGTATTAGTGAAGTTGTGAGAGTGTACGTGTTATATTACGTGTTGTATTATATGTTCTATCGCACATCGCCTCTTTCCCCTAATCGAGCCCACAATCTTTTACACCATTTGGGTCCTTCGAGCCCAAAGTATCTAAACTGAGCCCAAACCCCCTTCTTTGTGGCTCGCATATATGCATGTAAGTTGCATATCATTCTATTCTTTTCAAACACTTGCAAACCCTACTTCCTCTCAAGCAAGCGACGGCAGGGACTTCTCTTCAAAGCATTGTTTCTCTCAATCAAGCTTCCAACGAACAATCCAATCATCTCTCGGTTAGTAAACTCGTTCCTATTTTGAACCTTGTCGACTATCATTGAGTATGTGTGAACGTGCTGAATATGATTAGTGAGCATTAGAATGGTTGTTTATGTTCTAGGGGTTTCGTTAGAGATTTTGGTGGATATGATTAACTGTATTCATGATGTTGATTGTTAAGAATTGTAGGATCGTGTTCTCGACCTAACGAGTCATTCAGAGGCGTTCTCCTATGTTTCAGATGCGGAATAATAAGAAACGTAGGTAGAAATAGCTTGTTCTTCACTTTAATCTACTGTTGTATTGATTTATCAACGGTTACAGCTCAAACATCACACCGGCAGCACCTCGGTATGGAAATCACACACGTTACAAATGAATTCGCTTCAATGGTATATATAGTGATCAGGTTTCGCTTGAAGTGACATGTTCACACAAGCGAAACCTTATGTGAACACTCAAGCGAAACCAATCACTTGACATACAAGCGAAACCTTCTAAGACCATTTAAGCAAAACCTTCTCCTAAACACATACATTCTCTTATTTTCTCGTATATTGAGCCCTAATTGATAGAGTTTTAGCAAGATTCATTGATTTAACATCCAAGAAATTATGTAACATCTATGTGTTGATGAACTCATGGAACCGATTAGAATGATGACAAAAGTGTTATGTTATGATTTGATAGATGTATGTATAATAGATCATTGAATATTATGCTCATTGAATTGCTTGGATGATTGATATGTGTTGTCATGTTCAAACATTAGAACTAGTGTCACACCCCCAAAATACACCTAGGGAGTGTCCCTGCTAGGCGTGCGACAAACCACTAACGAGCCACCAATAATATTGAACTCATGATAAGTTTGTAAATAAACACCAGTTATTAAAGAATTATACCAATAATAAATTTAGTATATCCCAATAAGTTCAGTGGAAGCAAAATAGAAAACCAAAGTCAAACAGTATCAATAAGCCAAGTTATAATAAGAACATCTCATGAATCACTTCAGTCGACCCATAACCACTCCAACTTCCTCAGACAGCAAGTTCCTCAACCCAGAATACCTAACGACCTGCGAGCAAGCAACAAGTGTATCAGATAAAGCTGGCGAGTTCACAGTTTTAATAAAACGTTAGTTACCAAGTATTTAATCCAGTCTGTTTAACAAATACGAAAGCAATGTTGATAATATCTCGATACTGAACAAGACGGCTCCTGATGTATGTTTTGCCCTTTCCCCAGTGCTTCTATCAAAGCACTGGGCCCGACTGGGTCATTAGTTCACAACCATCCTCCTCGGTACGGCGTGAGGGTGCCAAACCTAAGTAGCGCTACCAACTAATACCCCACTACCACCCATGATAGCAAAAGATGGGACTTAAGAGATAGAGAGTGAGAATATTATCCAACATCCCAGTTTTACCCAAAAGACCTATCCCTCCCCGGGATACCCACTGACTGTCCCAACCACCGGGACGCATGCTCAAAACGTGTTTAGTTGCTCAAAACAATCCTATCACAATTACCGATAACAATCAGACTCAGGCACCAAAAATCCACTATTCTAACAAGTTGTAAACACAGAATGCACATTTTGCGGCACATATGGCGTAGCAGTTCACGTAAGTTCATATGACAGGTTCAACCGCATGCATTACACATAATACATACTAATTATTCGGACCACAAGTAATTTCGTATCACAAACTTAGCCCACTAACCAAACCTGACAGTTTATTACTTCATCCAAATTAAGGTGCGGCCCACTAGACTTTATCGGTTTACGTATGTGAGTGTGGCCCAGGTTTGTTTGGCCGAAACCCAACTCATGGCCTACGGCCCAGATTAATTTATTAAGGTGGTCCAATTATTATCCAGTCCGGCCCAGCCTACTGTGTCTTAGACATTAACCCTAATGAGTGCAGCCCAAACCCCCCCGTTTTTTTGTTCAACCTATGACTTAAAACAAGGTCTGATCCCCTTGGCTTCCTAATTGTTTAGCGAATGATCTAGTCCATATTACCTTTATGTGTTTTACCGTCCCAACTTCTCATTTAACCAATATCTAATTCAACCCATTAGTTAGGTCTAATATTAAAACACCAATCATGGACGTCCCATATTTGCTAACCCCCAAAAACTGTTATATGTTCCTAGAATTGGATAACCAGTTTGTGACTTGATTCACCATATATCGATACACATGCCATCACAATTAATTAATCATTTAACCATTCAACATTGCATATGAACATCATCATTAATATCACATATGGCCAACCTAATTGGACCTTCACTTTAGTCACATGCAACTGACAAACTAATCATGAATTCTAAGTCATCATTTCATGTTATGATGCACATGAGTTCTAGGTAATTAAAACAAACCATAAATAATTACTAACCGCACAATCGAGTTGATGAGATGATATTTCGAGGGGGGTCTTGGCCAGAAGGGATGATGCTTGGAGGATATCTGCTGCCGTTGCTTTTACAAGGGGAGGTGCTTAGGGTTTGCTAAGTGATAATGTGAGTTGTGAATTAATAGAAGTTAAAGGTTTACGTGATTTATAGCACAAGTGGGCCGGTGACTAACATGTAACATTCAATAATAAAACACAAGACATAGTGGGCCGAGGTCAATTAGTTAAGTGGGCCGAGATGAAATAATAATATGTAGGTGTTGGACCGAGATCAATTTAAATGTTTAATGGGCTCGGTGGCCCATGTTGAGAGCTGATACGTCGACGGGCGTTAGCGTGTGAAGATGCGGCCCATTTGATGTGCGGCCCAAATGTCGAAACATTAATATATAAGTTATTGTATCATTCAGTTTCACAAGGTTATACGAACAGAACGTATTAATCATAATCGGGAAAGATAACAAGAAGTAAGGATCAAAAGATGGAATGCTACCTTGAAAGTTTGGGTTGTCACATCATCCCCAACTTGTAAGAAATTTTGTCCCGAAATTTGACAAGTAACACGGAGGAGTGAAGTGATAAATCACAGTTGTTGTGGATTTTGCTCGGGTGCCACATCATCCCCAACTTGAAGAGGAATTTCGTCCTGAAATTTGCCAGCTTTACCAGATTTAGACTTGTCTTTAGGAAAAAGGTGTGGATACTTGAGCTTCATTTGATCCTCACGCTCCCATGTGAACTCCGGTCCACGCCTTGAGTTCCAACGAACTCTAACAATCGGGATACGACTATGTTTACGCACCTTGACCTCTCGATCCATGATCTCAATTGGTTCTTCGACAAATTGCAACTTGTCGTCAATCTTCAACTCTTGGAATGGCACAACTAGTGTCTCATCAGACATGCACTTTTTCAATTGCGAAACGTGAAAGACATCGTGAACGTTACCCAACTCAGTAGGTAACTCAAGCTTGTAAGCGACTTTACCGATCCGCTCCAGGATTCTAAAAGGCCCAACATATCGTGGGTTAAGCTTGCCATGCTTCCCGAAGCGTACAACACCTTTCCACCGTGAAACTTTCAACATAACACGATCATTAACTTCGAACTCCAAAGGCTTTCTACGCTTGTCGGCGTAGCTTTTCTGACGATCACGTGCTGCTGCCATACGGTTTCTGATCTGAACAATCATTTCTGAAGTTTCAAGTACAAGCTCGGGACCTGTGATCGGGCTATCACCCACCTCAGCCCAACAGAGAGGAGAACGACATTTCCGTCCGTATAATGCTTCGAACGGAGCTGCCTGAATACTACTGTGGTTGCTGTTGTTGTAGGAGAACTCTATCAACAACTAGTGTTTCTCCCATCCTTTCCCAAAATCAATCACACATGCACGCAGCATGTCTTCAAGCGTCTGAATAGTACGCTCACTCTAACCATCCGTCTGTGGGTGATAAGCGGTACTCATATCGAGTTGTGAACCGAACGATTTATGCATTGACTGCCACAATTCAGAAGTGAAACGCGGATCTCGATCTGAGATGATAGAAGTTGGCACCCCGTGTCTAGAAACTACCTCCTTAAGATAAACTCCTGCAAGCTGTGAAAACTTATCTGTTTCCTTGATTGCCAGAAAATGCGCTGACTTTGTGAGACGGTCAACAATCACCTATATAGTATCGTTTCCAGCCTGAGTCCTCGGTAACCCTGTAACGAAATCCATAGCGATCTGTTCCCACTTCCACGTGGGTATCTCTGGCTGCTGAAGTAGACCCGAGGGCTTCTGATGCTCTACTTTGACTTTAACACAAGTCAAACATTTACTCACGTATGTGGCGATGATAGCTTTCATATTCGGCCACCAATACAAAACTTTAAGATCCTGATACATCTTATCCGATCCCAGATGAATAGAGTATCGTGACTTGTGTGCTTCATCGATCACAAGTTCTCTGAGATTACCAAACAGAGGAATCCATACTCTTTCCATAATATAATAGATGCCATCAGATCTCTGCTCGAGCTGCTTTTTCATACCTCGCAAATCCTCAGCTTCAATGTTTTCTTCCTTTGATGCCTCAGTCTGAGCCGTACGAATCTTATCAGGAAGGTTCGAATAAATAGTGAGTTGCAATGCGCGAACCCGTTTAGGCTTCGTCTCCTTTCGGCTAAGTGCATCAGCTACTACATTAGCCTTACCCGGATGATACTTGATAGCACACTCATAATCGTTCAAAAGCTCTATCCAACGCCATTGCCGCATATTCAAATCCTTCTGGTCGAAGATATGCTGGAGGCTCCTGTGATCGGTGTAGATGGTGCATTTGGTACCGTACAAATAATGTCTCCAGATCTTCAACGCAAAAACCACAGCCCCTAACTCCAATTTGTGAGTCGTATAATTCCTCTCGTGTACGTTCAGCTGATGAGAAGCATAAGCTATCACTTTCTCGCGTTGCATCAACACGCAACCGAGACCCTGAATCGAAGCATCACAGTAAACCACAAAATCTTCCGTACCCTCTGGTAGAGACAAGATCGGTGCGCTGCATAACTTCTGCTTCAAGAGTTGGAAAGCATCCTCCTGTTTCGTTCCCCAAGAATAAACAACGTTTTTCTGCGTCAAGGAGGTGAGAGGTTGAGCAATCTTCGAGAAATCCTGAATAAACCGACGATAGTACCCCACAAGACCAAGAAATTGTCGCACCTCCGAAGGATTCTTTGGTGCCGCCCAATTCCTAATAGCATCGATCTTGGCAGGATCTACATGTATTCCCATCACGTTAACAATATGCCCAAGAAAGTGTACCTCCTGAATCCAGAAATCACACTTCGAAAACTTCGTGTAAAGCTGCTCCTTCCTCAGGAGCTCCAAGATAAGACGTAGGTGTCGCTCATGGTCTTCCTTGCTCTTTGAGTAGATTAAGATGTCGTCGATGAACACAATAACAAAATCGTCGAGATACGGTTTGCACACACGGTTCATGAGATCCATAAAGACCGCTGGTGCGTTGGTCAACCCAAACGGCATAACCAAAAACTCATAGTGGCCATACCGCGTCCGAAAAGCCGTTCTCGGAACATCCTCCTCTGTAACTCGTACCTGATGATAACCCGATCTTAAGTCGATCATGGAATAATAACCTGACCCTTGCAGCTGGTCAAACAGGTCGTCGATACGTGGCAAAGGATAACGGTTCTTGACCGTCACCTTGTTGAGCTCGCGATAATCTATACACATCCGAAAGGACCCATCCTTCTTCTTCACAAACAACACAGGGGCTCCCCAAGGCGAAGAGCTAGGTCGGATAAAACCCCTATCCAACAGCTCCTGGAGTTGATTTGACAACTCCTGTAACTCTCCTGATGCAAGACGATAAGGAGCACGAGCAATCGGGGTTGCTCCTGGCGCGAGTTCAATCTGAAATTCCACCTGACGGTGTTGAGGTAAACCAGGGAGTTCTTCAGGAAACACATCAGGAAACTCACGAACTATTGGAAAATCCTCGATCTTCCTCTCTTCAAATTGCGAGTCAGTAACAAGAGCTAATATGGCAGGATAACCCTTACGTAAACACTTCTGAGCTGACATTGCCGAGATAATGCTAATCGCGGCACCCCTACGATGACCCTAAACCGACAAAGATTCTCCACTAGGGAGAGGAACACGCACGATTTTCTCCTTGCAGAGAATTTCCGCCTGATGTTTGGACAACCAGTCCATGCTGATAACCACATCAAAACTTCCAAGAGTAATAGGGAGTAGATCAACGTCAAACACTTGACCCATGAGGTCGAGTTTGCACCCAACAAGAACGTGTGAAGCCTCAATTATTTTACCATCAGCTATCTCTACTATGTGTTTAGTTACAAGTGGTGTAGGACTTAACCCTAACTGACGACTGAACCCCAAAGATACATAACTCCAATCGGCACACGAGTCAAATAAAATAGAAGCAAATATACCATTTATCGAAAACGTACCAGTCACTACGTTGCCGTCATTCCGTGCCTCCCCAGCTCCAATAGTAAACCCGCGCCCACGCGCACCGTTTCCCCCGTTGTTCCCATTATTATTCCCAGTGCTGTTGTTACTCCCATTGTTATTATCACCTGCATTCTGATTCAGCTGAGGGCAGTCTCGCTTGATGTGTCCCTCAGCTCCACATTGAAAACAACCCTTACGAATACCCTGGTTCTGCTGAGGCTGCTGTCTACCCTGCTGCTGTGACTGCTGCTGCGGGTTCGGAAGTGAAACCCTACAATCCCTGGCCATGTGCCCTACTCTGTTGCACCTGTGACATATAGGAGTACACTGCCCCCGATGGTGATAGTTGCAGTTGTTGCACTTTGGTAATTTTCCTGTGTAAGAACCCTGACCTGCACTGTTACCCTGATTCTGATTCACTGAAGACGACTGGCTGAAACTACGATTGCTGCCAGTGTTCGGCCTTTTCTGTGACTGCACTGAATTGGTCACTTTGTCCACATCGTTCCACAAACGCCTGTTGTTAGTGGCGGGGGTAGTAGCTGTAGTAGCGGCAGTAGTAGTGGTAGTAGTAGAAACACGTGGTGGCAGCGAATTACTCTCCATCTCCTGATCAACGATCTTGTGAGCCAAACGGACAATCTAAGTTAAGTTATTGAGGTTTGCTGCAGTAACCAAACCCTTCACTCGTGGAGGTAATCTCTTAATGAACAACTCAATTCTTTGAGACATAGGTGGGGACAAATTCGGGCACATGTCAGCCAAATCATGCGACCGCTTCACGTATGCTTCAATCTCAGATCCCACCATTTTCAGATCATAATACTCATTCTCTAGTTTCCGTATCTCATCACGAGGACAGTATTCCTCCCTCATCAACTCCTTAAAGTCGTCCCACGTAGTGGCGTTTGCCGCCTCGATGCCCAACAGCTGAACCTGGGCATTCCACCATGTTAGGGTACCATCCTCTAGTGTGCCTGTAGCATACTTCACTTTGTCCCCAACCGGACAGTTACACCTCGCGAATACGGACTCCGCCTTTTCGAACCAACGCAGGAGTCCTACAGCCCCTTCAGTCCCACTGAAGGTCTGCGGCTTACAATCCATGAAGGTTTTGAACGTGCAAACAGGTGGATGGTGCAGATTCTGTTGCACCTGTTGACCTATTAACGAAAGAACATAAAACAAACAAGTAAGACTCAAGCATGCGACACAAGGATAAAGAGTGTTTGGTACACATCGTACCAGCCTGATAAGCCGCTAAGGCTTCAACCACGCGAGTGTTGATGAGATCGGTTAACTCAGCCTGAATCATAGCAATATGGCCACGTCCACCACCGCGGCCTGCACCACGTCCTCCACGTCCATTCATGATTCTATACAAGTGAAGGAAGGATTTCAAAAAGCAAGTTCAAGTAGGAGTCAAGGATTACTATGATCTCCACAGGTTTCTAAGTTCTAACATAACATCAACTAACATAGCGGAACCCTTTTCACACTTGTCAAGTTTCACTGGGACTCACATGCACCCCACATTATTATTATGTGTGCGCCCATAATAATAAGGCAGTTTGCATGCTTATCTCAGTGCCTCTTAACTCGTGCTAAAAGGTTCCTTGAATTCGAGCAATAAAACAGATGACGCCACAACATAGATCATTAAAGTTCAAGAAGAGTCACATTCTTAAAACACATAACATGAGTTGGTTACATAAGAGTTCGTACTACAGTGCTTGATGTTATTCATAAACAAACACTAGATATACTATGCAATAGTAAACAAGAAACGAACCTTGCAGTCTGGAGCTGAGTGTCATGGTCGATTTCAGATCTGTTTGGTTATAGTCTGGTTTTAAAAACCGTTTTAAAAACCAAGTTCACTATAACCAGTGGCTCTGATACCAAACTGTCACACCCCCAAAATACCACCTAGGGAGGTCCCTGCTAGGCGTGTGACAAACCACTAATGAGCCACCAATCATATTGAACTCATGATAAGTTTGTAAATAAACACCAGTTAAAGAATTATACCAATAATAAATTTAGTAAATCCCAATAAGTTCAGTGAAAGCAAAATAGAAAACCAAAGTCAAACAGTATCAATAAGCCAAGTTATAATAAGAACATCTCATGAATCACTTCAGTCGACCCATGACCACTCCAACTTCCTCAGACAGCAAGTTCCTCAACCTAGAATACCTAACGACCTGCGAGAATGCAACAAGTGTATCAGACAAAGCTAGCGAGTTCACAGTTTTAATAAAACGTTAGTTACCAAGTATTTAATCCAGTCTGTTTAACAAAAATAAAAGCAATGTTGATAATATCTCGATACTGAACAAGACGGCTCCTGATGTATGTTTTGCCCTTTCCCCAGTGCTCCTATCAAAGCACTGGGCCCCACTGGGTCATTAGTTCACAACCTTCCTCCCCGGTACGTCGTGAGGGTGCCAAACCTAAGTAGCGCTACCAAGTAATACCCCGCTACCACCCATGATAGCAAAAGATGGGACTTAAGAGATAGAGAGTGAGAATATTATCCAACATCCCAGTTTTACCCAAAAGACCTATCCCTCCCCGGGATACCCACTGACTGTCCCAACCACCGTGACGCATGCTCAAAGTAGTGAACTCACCTTAGGTTTCTCAGTAAGACTAGTTACGTGTTCAGTTGCTCAAAACAATCCTAACACAGTTACCGATAACAATCAGATTCATGCACCAAAAATCCACTATTCTAACAAGTTGTAAACACAGATTGCACATTTTGTAAACACAGACCACAAGTAATTTCGTATCACAAACTTAGCCGACTAACCAAACCTGACAGTTTATTACTTCATCGAAATTAAGGTGCAACCCACTAGACTTTATCGGTTTACGTATGTGAATGTGGCCCAGGTTTGTTTGGCCGAAACCCAACTCATGGCCTACGGCCCAAATTAATTTATTAAGGTGGTCCAATTATTATCCAGTCCGGCCCAGCCTACTGTGTCTTAGACATTAACCCTTATGAGTGCAGCCCAACCCCCCCCCCTTTTTGTTCAGCCTATGACTTAAAACAAGGTCCGATCCCCTTTGTCACACCCCGTCCGCGTATAACATGCAACCGCGGCGGAAACGTCGGGGAGCGTTGGGACAGAATTCATTGTTTCATAACCATGGAAATTAAAGTTACATTTTATTTATCAAACAAGCGTATTACATTGTCTTTAAACAGGAAAAAAGAGTTTATAACATAATTAAACTAGTCTATCTTCGTTTTATGTCTCTAAGGCACAGGTCCGCCCTAGTATCACAATCATCATTGTAAGCAACAGCTCCTGAAAACACATGTGAAAGTAGGTACGTCAGCATAAAAAATGCCTGTGAGATACATAGGTTTTGTGAAAATGGGATTCATGACTTGAGTTTAAAGAAAACGTTTAATAACAGTCAGTCATGAACCTTGTAAATTGTTTAGTCTTGTAAATCATATGAGAAACGATAAGATCAGATGATATGTATAAATAAAATGTAAGGTTAAAGGAGAGTAAAAATGAGTTTGTATAAGATAAGTTTGTTTGTAAAACAATGTCTTGTGAAGAATATGTTATTTATGAAAAAGGTAACATGTCTATATTGAAATGATTTAAATAATGCTACGATAGGTAATATTATACAAACATTTATATATGGGAAGTACCAGCGGCGTATCCACCATGTTTGTATCATATTACATACGCCGCGTTACTCAAACCATTTATCCAAACCAACCACCATGTAAATTGTTCATGTATAAATCAATTGTCAAGTGTTATTGTGTAAACCATATCGAAATGTCTATGTTCAATGTAAACCACCAAATGTCTATATCAATGTCAGAATGTTTATGTTTAATGTAGATCATGTAATGTGTACCCAAAAGATATCATGTATGGTAAGTGAAATATATCAACTAAACCATATGTAAAATGCACAAAAACAAGGTATTGAAGTAAAACATGGTTTAAATCAAAGTTATGTTTTGTGGAACAAATGCATGCTATACTGATACAAACATTTATGCGGTATTGTGAAAATGCATACATCCAAGCCTTGAGACTGTGGCGATATACCCTTAAACAAATTAAAGGTTTATCTAAGTTATGTGTATTGAATTCGGTCATTCCTTTCATCCAAACCAACCTAGGATGTCCGAAACGGGAGTTGTCAATCCCTATGGTACCACTACCTACTAACGAACGGCGTAGCTAATGTTAATGAACGTATTGTTCCATGTTAAACAAACCAAATGTCATACCAAAATGAAAGCATGTGATGTAAACAATTGTACTAAGTATGCACACAATGGGCATAAATAGCATGAAATGTAATGTGAAACAATGTACTAAGTACGCACACAATGGGCATACATAGCATGAAATGTAATGTAATGCAAAGCAATGTACTAAGTATGCACACAATGGGCATATATAGCATTAAATGTAATGTAAAACAATGTACTAAGTACGCACACAATGGGCATACATAGCATAAATGTAATGAAATCATGTACTATAATGTACTAACGAACATAGCAGGTATATGATGTGAAAACATGGAAAGCATGAAAGTAACAAGTAGGCACATGTGTTTCACCCCAAAACAGTTTGGAAATCAGTAAAAGAGGGGTATATGTACTCACATAAACTCCTCGAAAACATGTAAAAGATGGGGTTCTATGTACTCACCTGAGATTGCTTTGAAGTTCTTGTATAACAATCAAATAATGCTAGAGATCACGGATATCAACGGCACCTAATATAGGTAACTATATTAATATACCGGACCTAAATCGGAGGATCGGATAGTATGCGGGTTCGTAAACCAAACGAGTATGGAGACTCGTGAAATATGGTTTAACAAAGCCTACATATTAAAATGAAACCTAATCTAAGTGCTCACGACCCATTACGACCCGTTTAGGTAGCTTATGCTACTTTAACGCGTCGTTCGCGTGAAGCGCGTTTGGAACGCCTAACATTGTGACCATAAGGTATAACCTCGGAAGGTTATTCCCTATACAACTATGGTCACCTAAAGTGTTTGGTCGGATCCTAAATGATCGACCAAATGGGTCGGGTTCGAAAGCATAAGCGATTGTTTAGATCGCTTACCTTACGACCCTATATAGGCGCTAAACTAAAAGTGACGAGCTAAGCATGTTAAGACATGCTTAACTAAGTTTAGAAAACAGGTTTGGTATCAAAACAAACGGTTTTGATACCTATGAGTAGTTTGGTTACAAAATACACAAGAATGCGCATTTTGGCCGAAACTACGACTCGTCACTGAGCCTAGATAACGTGGTGATCAGTAGGTGTAGTCACTAGGGACTATAACCAACGTGATCACGCTCACGTTATGAAGTTCCAACGAACTTCGTGTTGACCATAAGCTGGTCAACGCAGAAAGTCAAACAAAGTTTGACTTTAGCACTAGAAAGCGATTAAAAGAACGAAAGAACACTTACGAAGGGTCCCCGAAAGCTAAACTTGATCCAGGAGCTCAGGTATGAATCAATAGCATCAACTTAGAGCTCTTAGATCAGTTTTGTGGGTTTTACACCAAATTGGGGGGGGGTATTTATAGGAAAAGCAAAACCGTTAGGATCGTTTCTTGAATATCGTGCCACGATCTAATCCGTACACTTGTCAAGATGTTGTGGTATCATATAGTGACCCTAACTCTAGAGATTGTGAAAGGGCATTGCCCTTTGGAGTGATTGAAAGGCCAAAATCAGCAAAAAAACGAGTTTCTGCATCTGCAGGGCTCACGCGGCCCGCGTCAGGATACACACAAAACTCAGGCGGGCCGCCTGACCTTGTCTGATCAGCACAAACTTTCAGAAATGACAGTTTTAGTCACTGTTGCATATTTAAGCCATTTCCGACACTTCTAAGGCCCGTAAAGCCAACTTTAAGGCCCTAAAATGATGCCTAAACATTGTGGACATGAAACATGCTCAAAAATATGCCGGATGTTGGTTCGTTTAGTCGTACAATTGCGATGTTCGGTTAATTACGACGGAATGCGCATAAGCGCGAAAAACGATCCAAAATGCGCGACGAATGGATTTTTCTTATGCCAAACACTAAGGCATAATATAAGGATGCTTACATAAATTTTTGGATGTCCGGATGTATTCAGAACGTAAGTTATGCGCGAAAGTGCAAACTTGTGCACTTTTTGACACTTTTAGCCCCTGAATGATCCAAAAGTTTATTTTAGCACACCAAACCCCTCTAAGCCTATTTCTAAGCTATGTAAAGGATATTTATGGTATGTTTAACTTATGGACATGTTCCGGAATGTTTGTTACAGTTCAAATTGGCATACTTTCGTAGTTTGTCAAATTTAGTCCCTGTAGGCGAATTAACTTGCTTTTGCCATACCAAGGCCTTCAAAACTTATTTCTAAGTTATGTAAAGGTTATTTAGGGTATGTTGAGTATATGTTGATGTTCCAGAGTATTTGTCGCATTAAACTGAGTACGTTTACGCACCAGTTTGCATATAATTCTCCAGAAAGCGATGTAGAGTTTAAAATTGAACAAAAGTCAAAACATGAAAAATGTAAAACATAACCAGACAAACATTGGGATCAAATAACATTGTTTTATTGATAATTGAACTGTTCATAATGATTTCGAGCACAAATGTTACACCCTTGGCTTCACGTTCCATGATTTCCACTGGTTTCTCAACAAATTTCAATGTTTTGTCAACACGAATTTCGTCAAGCGGTATGTGGAGGTTCTCATCAGCTAAACACCTCTTGAGATTGGACACGTGAAAGGTTGGATGAACATTTCCAAGTTCAGGAGGTAACTCAAGTCTGTAGGCTACTTTACCGATTCTTTCGACGATCTTGAATGGTCTAACGTATCTAGGTGCAAGTTTTCCTTTCTTTCCAAATCTGATCACACCTTTCCAAGGTGAGACCTTAAGTAATACACGATCACCGACTTGAAAATCCAAGGGCTTGCGTTTTAGGTCCGCGTAACTCTTTTGACGGCTTCTAGCTGTCTGAAGGTTATCACAAACTTTCTTTACCTTATCAGTTGTCTCTAAAATGAGGGCAGGTCCAGTAAGTTGAGCCTCGCCGATCTCATTCCAGCAGACTGGTGAACGACATTTTCGGCCATAGAGAGCCTCGAAAGGAGCCATGTTGATGCTGGAGTGATAACTGTTGTTGTAGGAGAATTCAATCAACGGAAGATGTGAATCCCAACTACCACCAAAATCGATCACACAAGCTCTAAGCATATCCTCCAGTGTCTGGATTGTTCTTTCAGACTGACCATCCGTTTGCGGATGATAAGCTGTGCTCAGATTAAGTTGGGACCCCATAGCAGATTGCATGGTTCTCCAAAAATGAGAAGTGAAACGAGCATCTCTGTCAGAAATGATGTTCAAAGGAACACCACGTCGAGCTACAAATTCATCCACGTAGATTTGAGCAAGTTTGTCAGCCGAAAAATCCTCACGGATTGGCAAGAAATGCGCTGACTTGGTAAGACGGTCAACGACTACCCAGATGGCATCATGACCTTTCTTCGTGCGCGGAAGTTTGGTAATGAGATCCATGGTAATGTTTTCCCATTTCCAAACTGGGATCTCTGGTTGCTCCAATAAACCAGAAGGACGCTGATGTTCAGCCTTAACCTTAAGACAAGTAAGGCATTTTGATACGTATAAGGCAATGTCTTTCTTCATACCAGGCCACCAATACTGAATACGAAGATCCTTATACATCTTATCTGAGCCAGGATGAATAGAATAACGAGACTTATGGGCTTCATCCATAAGCAAGGTACGAAGATTATCTTGGCTTGGGACCCACAAGCGGTCCATGAAGTAATATGATCCATTGTTCTTCAGTTCTAGAGCAGGAGTTATGTGATAAGGAAATTCCTTATCCATCAAACCTTGTGAAACACAAGATTGTTGAGCCTGAGAAATACGGGCTTGGATATCGGATTGAGCTTGAATAACAGATTGGACACGAACACAATGAAGCTTAGTACGTTCCTTGCGACTCAAAGCATCGGCCACGACATTCGCCTTACCAGGATGGTAGCGAATTTCGCAGTCATAGTCGTTTAGAAGCTCCACCTGTGACACCCCGGGAAAACCAGTAAACGATACAACTTACCTAGCTTCCTCAGTAACCGCATGCTAAATTTCGGGACGAAATTTCTTTTAAGTTGGGGATAATGTGACAACTCGAATTTCCAAGATTCCTATTTCGCATTTATTGCACGTTCATGTATTGTTTAGTTGTTTAATTGCACAAATAATTGGCTATGGAATTTTATACGTTTCGATTCAATGAAGTGTATTGTGTGTTTGTGCATGGTTATGTGTTAATCGTGATAGACTTATCAAATGCATAAACTTGGTGGTGAAACTGTGAAACTGTTTGAGATGGTGTAATATTGTAAAACATAATAATTAAGGGTGTGTAGAGTTATTAGTGAAACTTATATGATACTTAACCCTAATCCTTCACTAAACCTCACACAAGAAACCAAAGCACGTACTTCACATTCTCTGGCAATCATCACCATCATCATTGGCAAGATATTCCTCATTCTTGATTCCACATTTCCTCTAGAATCATCCAAGGTAAATTGTTAATGATTGATTGTTGTTTTTATTCTTGATTGTGTGTTTCATGAAAACCCTAGTTCATCATATGCTATTCTTTGTTAATTGATTCTGATTTACTGTGAAAGAATGTTGATGATTGTGTAATCATTGCTAGATGATTAAGATCCTTGATTTAGATGATTGTTTTGTCAAACTATTGAAGATTTAATTGATTATGCATTGAGGAGTATGATTTAGGGTTTTGGATCGTAGAAACCAAGAAACTGTTGAATGTATGAAACGTAACTGTTATGATCTTTTGATTCTGTGCAATGATTGGACTTCACGCATGATTGATTTGTCTGAGTTTTGTGAATGTTGTATGTCCGAATTTTATTGCATGAAACCCTAAGGTCCGAATTATTCAAGTGATATGTTGATCAGACTTTTGTTTAATATCTATGTCCGAACTTTAGAGATTGGGTGATATCCGAACTTTTATCATATATCAAGTAGAGTCCGAGTTATATTATAAAGAAGTCTGGTCCGACTTTCACTACAATCAGGGAAGTCAGACTTTTGCTTATGCTCACATGATCTTTAGATAACAAGGGGTCCGAATTCTTGCATGAATTAGTTGTGAGATCCGACCTTTAATATAAAGGATGTGTCCGAGTTTTAAGATAGAGTTCTAGTCCGACTATGTATTGATATTGTCCGAATTTTTAAGATTATGATGACTGGTCCGACTTTTTGAAAGACAAAGTGGGGATCCGACTTTTAAAGGCTACCTTGGTCTGAGTTTTGTATACATAACATGAAGTCCGACCTTGTGAACCTTTGCCTCCCTTGTCCGAGTTTATTGGCCTCAAAACCCCCTCCTCTGTCCGAGTTTTAAGTAAGGGAATACCCCTGGTCTGAATTTCTTGCCATAGAAGGTTGCCGACCTTTTTACATGCACTGTTATGTCTGATTTTGTGATTTAAAACCCAGGTTACCCTGATAGTATGACTGAAAGTTCTAATTTTCACAATATGTTGTATGATGTTCGACCTTTGATGATACAAGACTTCTATTGAGATGCATAGACTGAATTCCATATGTTGAGCATGTACTGTATATGACTGTATGCTATTGAATGGAATTGCACGATCTTGTATGTGTGAACAATCTCGTCATATCATTCTGTACACCATCATCACACGGATTACAACTGATGTTAAAGATACGAAAAACTCTAATTGAATGAAATCACTTATCTTTGATTTATGTGCAATTTACCTTAGGTCGTGAGTAACAGACTTAAACACTAATTAACCCTAGAAGCAATAACATACCGAGCAAACCAAGGTGAGTTCACACTCTTACTAAGGCATGGGATTCCCAGGGCACGGGAATTGGGATTGAAGGATTGAGATTGAATAGAATCGTACTTACACTGTTACTAGACTACCATACCATCGTCCTCGGTTGTGCAGGACACATACGTAAAACCTACGTATACTTGTATTGCTCACTGTCCTCAGGTCGCGAAGGACACTCACGTAAAACCTACGTGAACTTATACTCACTACTGCCTCGGTTGTGTCAGGCACTTACGTAAAACCTACGTAAACCCCCGCGTACCCCTATCCTCGGTTGTGAAGGATACTTACGTAAAACCTACGTAAACTTGTACGTATTACTGTTCTCGGGATTTGTAGAACACTTATGGTTATGAATAGTCTAGTGGTTATACAACATGGGAAGCCCCCACCAATAGAACGAACTATCGGCCCAGTAGAGCCACATGTTACAAACGAACTTACTATTACGCATTTACTTTCTGTGAACTCGCTCAACTAGTGGTTGATCCTCTGTTACATGCCTTGCAGGTCGTTAGATACATGGAGCTTGCACAGGGAGGAGCTGGTCGTTGTGGGCTTGGATCGTGACTGTTTGTTAAACACTTTATGACACTACATACTTATTTATGTTGGGTTTTATTTATACGCTTCCGCTAAACAGTGATAACATACTTATGTTTTGGAACACCTTTCATATTGGTGATTGAATGGCATTTACTTTTACTTATTGATTACATGTTCAATATGATTGGTGGCTTGATCCTGGTCAGTCACGCTCCCAAGCGGTGATACTCCGCAGGTGGATTTGGGGGTGTGACAGATTGGTATCAGAGCCATTGCTTATAGAGAACTTGGTTTTAATATGGGAAAACGTTTTTATTAAAACCAGACTATAACCAGTACAGTGCTCAACGATCCACAACGACGCTTCGCTCCTCGTGCAAGACTCAACATCCTAGGTAATAAGGTTTATGTTTATTGCCTACATGCTAGAATTGCATAGAACTTTGCTCGTAGTATGCTTAGATTTCATTGCTCACTACTTGTTATTGCTTGAGAACATCTGTGTGGTTACACTCTTCTGTCATCGCACTATTTGCGAACCTTTCTCACCTATGTTGCCTTTGATGTGAAGATCAATGGCCGGGCGTATTAACATGACTCAAGCCCAGTTGACGGCTCTTATCAATGAACAAGTTGTTGCGGCACTTGCAGCTGCAAACGCAGGAGGTATACCCTGCAGTCGTAACTCGTCCTAGGATCTTTATATCCTACGTTCCTAATCAACTCTTATGTTTAACCTCATTCTGTTCTTACACATTAGGTCAACACGTTCAACAACCTGTGTGTACCTTCAAGAACTTCATGGATTGTCGTCCTAGCACGTTCAGTGGCACGGAGGGAGCGGTTGGACTCCTCCACTGGTTCGAAAAGCTCAAGTCTGTGTTCGAGATGTGTGAATGCCCTGAGGCTCACAGGGTGAAATACGCCACTGGTACATTGGAAGGAATCGCGTTAACTTGGTGGAACGCGCAAGTGCAGATCCTAGGGTTGGCAGCTGCTAACGCCACCCCTTGGAATGATTTCAAGGAACTGATCAAAAGGGAATACTGCACTCGGGAAGACATTCATAAGCTGGAAGATGAACTTTATCATTTGAAAATGGTTGGGTCAGAGATTGAAGCTTATACCAAAAGGTCAAACGAGCTGGTCGTGCTATGTCCAACTATGGTGGACCCTCCAGTTAAGCGTATTGAGTTGTATCTCAAGGGTTTGGCGCCAGAAATTCAGAGCCATGTGACATCAGCTAATCTTGACAACATCCAGGCTATTCAACGCCTCGCTCATCGCATCACAGATCAGGCAGTGGATCAGAACAGACTGCCTAAACGTATCAGCGCTACTGCTACCGCTACCACTTCTGCTACACTTGCTACTCCCAGTGACAACAAGAGAAAATGGGATGGGGATTCCAGCAAGGGATCAGCTTCAGTTCAGTCACAGGTTCAGCAACGAAAGACTGACAGTTATCAGAGTCCTAGTCAGCACTCCTTAGGTAGCCACAGGCAGGGCGGATATCGAGGGAACCTCCCAAAGTGTAACAACTGCAACAGACACCACAGTGGCCAGTGTAACAAGGGTCGCTGTCAAAGATGCCTCAAGATGGGTCATGAGGCCAAGGATTGTAGAAGCCCTCGGCCTGCGAACCAGAATCAGCAGCAGCCACAAGCGCAGCAGAATCAGCAACAGGGCAACAAGGGGTGTTTTCATTGCGGCGCAGAAGGGCACTTCAAAAGGCACTGCCCTCAGCTAACAAGGAACCAGAACAACAACAACAATAACAACAATCAGGTAAATGGCAACAACAACAACAATGGTGGGAACAACAACGGCAATGAAGCAAGGGGTCGTGCATTTGTGTTGGGGCAGGGTGATGCCAGAAATGATCCCAACGTAGTTATGGGTAAGTTTCTTCTCGACGATATTTATGTTACTGTTTTGTTTGATTCGGGTGTGGATACGAGTTATATGTCTTTGAAAATGAGTAAATTGTTAAAACGTACACCAACACCCCTAAACACCAAACATGTCGTAGAACTAGCAAATGGTAAAAGTGTAGAAGCCACGCATGTAGTTCAGGGTTGTAATCTTATCCTCGCTGGTCAAGCTTTCACCATCGATCTCATACCTATAGTTCTGGGTAGTTTTGACATCGTCGTTGGTATGGATTGGTTATCCAAGCAACAGGCAGAGATTCTATGTAAAGAGAAGATTATTCGCATTCCTCGTTCGGGTAAGGAACCTCTCGAAGTTCAAGGCGACAAGAGTGGTGCTGTGGTTGGCATCATCTCTTTCTTGAAGGCTCAGAAATGTTTAAGAAAGGGTCATACGGCTATCTTGGCACTAGTTACTGATGCAGCGACGAAAGAGAAAAGAATAGAGGATATTCCAGTTGTACGTGATTTTCCTCAAGTGTTTCCTGAAGATTTACCTGGTCTACCGCCTCATCGTCAGGTCGAATTCCAAGTCGAGCTAGCTCCAGGAGCAGCACCTATAGCTCGCGCACTGTATCGTTTAGCTCCAACTGAATTGGAAGAACTGTCTAAGCAACTACAAGAGCTCTTGGATAAGGGTTTCATTCGTCCAAGCTCTTCGCCTTGGGGAGCTCCAGTATTATTCGTGAAAAAGAAGGATGGCACTTTCAGGATGTGCATAGACTATTGTGAGCTGAACAAGGTCACAGTGAAGAACCGCTATCCTCTTCCTCATATTGACGACTTATTCGACCAGTTGCAAGGGTCGAGCTACTACTCCAAGATTGATCTAAGGTCTGGTTATCATCAGCTGAGAGTCCGGGATGAGGACGTTTCCAAGACAGCATTCAGAACTCGCTACGGTCACTACGAGTTTCTAGTCATGCCATTTGGGCTGACGAACGCGCCTGCAGTTTTCATGGATCTTATGAACAGGGTGTGCAAACCCTATCTTGACTAGTTCGTCATTGTCTTCATCGACGACATTCTGATCTACTCCAAGAGTCAGGAGGAACACGAGCAGCACTTACGTCTTATCTTGGAACTTCTTCGAAAGGAACAATTCTACGCCAAGTTTTCAAAATGCAACTTCTGGCTTCGTGAAGTCCACTTCTTAGGCCTTGTGGTGAACAGGGATGGGATTCATGTCGATCCATCCAAGGTAGATTCGATCAGGAACTGGCCTGCACCGCGTACACCAACGGAAATATGCCAATTCTTGGGTTTGGCGGGGTACTACAGACGATTCATTAAAGACTTTTCGAAGATCGCACAGCCGCTTACGCTACTGACACAGAAAGGTGTCACCTACCGTTGGGGAGATTCCCAGGAAACCGCTTTCCAGTACCTAAAGGATAGGCTTTGCAGCGCACCTATTCTCTCATTGCCAGAGGGCACGGATGATTTTGTGGTCTATTGTGACGCGTCGATACAGGGACTTGGTTGTGTATTGATGCAGCGGGATAAGGTTATTGCTTACGCTTCTCGTCAAATCAAGGTTCACGAACGGAACTATACGACGCACGATTTAGAGCTGGGAGCTGTTGTTTTTGCACTTAAGATATGGTGACACTACCTGTACGGTACCAAGTGCACAATTTACACCGATCACAGGAGTCTCGAGCATATCTTCAAGCAGAAGGAATTGAATATGCGTCAGCGAAGATGGATTGAACTTTTAAACGATTACGAATGCGCTATTAAGTATCATCCAGGCAAAGCCAATGTTGTGGCTGACGCTCTCAGTCGAAAGGACACTCTACCTAGACGCGTACGAGCCTTGCAGCTCACTATTCAGTCCAGTCTTCCTGCACAAATACGAACTGCTCAGATGGAAGCATTAAAGCCCGAAAACGTCAAAGCTGAAGCTTTACGTGGCTCAAGGCAACGATTAGAACAAAAGGAAGACGGCGTCTACTATGTAACAGGACGTATTTGGGTTCCATTATATGGTGGTTTACGAGAACTTGTGATGGATGAAGCTCATAAGTCTCGCTACTCGGTATATCCAGGTTCGGATAAAATGTATCACGACATCAGAACTACATATTGGTGGCCTAGCATGAAGGTCGACATAGCAACTTACGTCGGCAAATGTTTGACGTGTGCAAAAGTCAAATTGGAGAATCAGAAACCAGCGGGCCTACTTCAGCAGCCCAAGATACCGCAATGGAAATGGGAAGAAATTTCCATGGATTTTGTTACAGGCCTACCCAGATCCCAGCGTGGGAATGATACTATATGGGTGATCGTGGATCAACTCACCAAGTCTACACACTTCCTGGCTATTAAGGAAACGAATAAGTTCTCCACTCTCGCAGACGTTTATCTTAAAGAAGTTGTTTCGAGGCACGGGGTGCCCACCTCCATCATTTCGGATCGGGATGCACGATTCACGTCAGAGCTATGGCAAGCGATGCACAAATCTTTTGGCTCACGATTAGACATGAGCACAGCATATCATCCTCAGACGGATGGGCAGTCTGAGCGAACGATCCAGACTCTTGAAGACATGCTTCGGGCATGTGTTATTGATTTCGGCAACGGCTGGGAAAAGCATCTCCCTTTGGTGGAGTTTTCGTATAATAACAGTTATCACACCAGCATACAAGCTGCTCCATTCGAGGCATTGTACGTACGTAAATGCCGGTCACCTCTCTGTTGGGCAGAGGTGGGGGATAGTCAGATCACGGGTCCAGAGATTGTAGTGGACGCCACGGAAAAGATTGCACATATACGACAACGCATGGCGGCAACACGCGTCTGTCAGAAAGCCTACGCGGACAAGCGTAGGAAGCCTTTGGAATTTCAGGTCGGTGACCGGGTTTTACTTAAAGTCTCACCCTGGAAGGGTGTGGTTCGTTTTGGCAAACGGGGCAAACTAAATCCGCAGTATGTCGGACCATTCGAGATCATTGAGAAAATAGGCAAAGTGGCCTATAAGCTAAACCTACCAGCTGAACTCGGTGCAGTTCACAATGTATTTCACGTGTCGAATCTGAAGAAGTGCCTGTCAGATGAGACCCTCATAGTTCCTTTAAAGGAACTCACTATCGACGAGCGGTTGCAGTTCGTCGAGGAGCCAGTTGAAATCACGGACCGGGATGTTAAGGTCGTCAAAAACAAGAGAATCTCTCTTGTTCGAGTTCGTTGGAACTCCAAACGTGGCCCAGAGTACACCTGGGAACGCGAAGACCAGATGACAGAAAAGTACCCCCAGTTATTCGGAACCAATGCAACTACTACTGAGGCTGAAGCTACTACTACAGAATTTCGGGACGAAATTCGAAATCAACGGGGGGATGATGTGACACCCCGGGAAAACCAGTAAACGATACAACTTACCTAGCTTCCTCAGTAACCGCATGCTAAATTTCGGGACAAAATTTCTTTTAAGTTGGGGATAATGTGACAACTCGAATTTCCAAGATTCCTATTTCGCATTTATTGCACGTTCATGTATTGTTTAGTTGTTTAATTGCACAAATAATTGGCTATGGAATTTTATACGTTTCGATTCAATGAAGTGTATTGTGTGTTTGTGCATGGTTATGTGTTAATCGTGATAGACTTGTCAAATGCATAAACTTGGTGGTGAAACTGTGAAACTGTTTGAGATGGTGTAATATTGTAAAACATAATAATTAAGGGTGTGTAGAGTTATTAGTGAAACTTATATGATACTTAACCCTAATCCTTCACTAAACCTCACACAAGAAACCAAAGCACGTACTTCACATTCTCTGGCAATCATCACCATCATCATTGGCAAGATATTCCACATTCTTGATTCCACATTTCCTCTAGAATCATCCAAGGTAAATTGTTAATGATTGATTGTTGTTTTTATTCTTGATTGTGTGTTTCATGAAAACCCTAGTTCATCATATGCTATTCTTTGTTAATTGATTCTGATTTACTGTGAAATAATGTTGATGATTGTGTAATCATTGCTAGATGATTAAGATCCTTGATTTAGATGATTGTTTTGTCAAACTATTGATGTGCGTGAAGTGTGTTATATTTTTGATGAGTATTTAAGCCACTTTTTACACTTTTAGCCAAGTTTTAAATTTATAAAACACGATATTTAATAACACTAAACACACATATGGGCAAGTGCACCCATCGTGAACGTAGTATAGTGTTGGTAAGATACCGAGGTCGTCCAAGGACACAAGAGCTTTTAATACCGGTTTATCCTCAACGTCTAATCAAATCAAAAAGTGAGAAAAATGTTTTAAACTAAGAAAAATAAAAACTAACTAAATGCTGAAAAATAAAATAAAATAAAAACAGATAGACAAGATGAATCACTTGGATCCGACACGTGTATTAGTATAACCTTTAATTATTTTCGCACTTTTGCACTTGTTTAAGAGATTATCTTAGTTATTGTAGTAGGCCCCTCTTTTGAAGGCGACGTTACCCTCAACCCAGTAGTTTGAGTCAGCAAGGATACAATCCTAAAGGGTCGGATTATTGAAAGATAATGAATTAAGTTATTAATGCAAATTGTGGTAGGCCCCGCTTTCGGCGGTGACGTTACCCTCGGCCAAGTAGTCTGAGTCAGCAGGGATACAGTCCTAAATAGCCGGGTTATAGTATTAATAGTAGTTAACTTATGAGGGGGTCAAAGAGTTTGGATCCCCGCCATCCAATACCTATGGGCATTGAAGGAGATCCTACTAAATTTGACCCAGGTCCCAAGCAGGACCTCTAAACGCTGAACAAGGGCAAGACCCTTACCAAATCGTTCCCTTAACCCCCGACCAGGTAGCCAACATACCTCCATATAGACCGTGGAGATATGAATGGTGAAAATCTTTTATTTTATATAGACTGTAAAATAATGCCAAGACACCACGGATAAACGATAAGGAAAGATCACCTTCAACATAAGTAACTAGTTATTAAAGTCATTAATACAAAACCAAATAAAAAGTGCAAAAGATTAAAAATAAAAAGTATTATACTAAACACTTGTCTTCACCAAGTGATGTAAGAGACTTAGGCAAACATGGCCTTGATTGTCAATAACTCTTACGATCAATCTTGGATCCCGAGACGACTCACACACTCTACGATGGACAATGGATGATGGTGGTGGATGATGGTGTTATGGTGGTGGTGGGTGGTGGATGAAGTGTGAGAGAGGTGGTGTGCCAAGGGATGAAGTGGAATGAAACCAAGCTCCCCTATTTATAGGCTGAACAGAAGGCTGGGCACGGCCCCGTGTCCGCTGGACACGCCCCCGTGCCCGTCTGACATTCTCTCTCTTCATTAATTGTAATTCGCAACTACAATTAATGTGCCTGCTGTACTTTCACCACGCCCCCGTGCCCACTGGACACGGCCCCGTGGTGGGCAATGGAAGCTTCTACTGGTTTGTCTTTTCTGCTGCTTCCTGGGCACGGCCCCGTGTCCGCTGGACACGGGGCGTGTTCAGTCTTCTGTTTTCTCTTCTTTGCCTTGGGAGGTGCCGTTGAGGATCCGGGCAGTCTACTTTTATTCCTTTTCTTGTATTTATGCTAGAATTAGTTGTCTTTTTGCTTCTTTTGTGATTTTGAGCTCATTTCATCCTGAAAATACAAAAGGAAGACAAAAACACTCTTTTTCCAACATTAGTACTTAAAAAGGATTAGTTTTATGCCTTAATTGATGTGATTTATATGTTGCATTTTACACACATCAAATACCCCCACACTTGAACTTTTGCTTGTCCTCAAGCAAAACTCTTTAAATATGGCTTACACTCCCAAATGAAATAGGTAGAAGAGAAGGTTTTTAGCTTGTCCTAGATGTCGGGAATCCATGGTCTTTGTAAGTTTTATTTTTATTTATTTACAATCCTATTCGTTGTGATTTATTTTGAACGTTTCATAAGATAAATTACTTTTTTGGGCATAGCATGCCTTATTAAAATTCCATTTATATACAAGTTCACATACCTCACGGGGGATCACTCAACACTCGGCTGAAGGTGTATATTTTTAGTGAATCACTCGAGAGCGGCATGGAACTTACGCCTTCCATAGGCTTGCCAAGCAATCAATCCTCCTCCTTTTTAACTCTTTACCTTTGTAAATATCAAGAGGACTTTTGGGGTGAAGGGTTAGGCTTGGGTTAAAGGTGGGTGGTTTGGGTTAGTGGTTAGTAAAAGGGCGAAAATCATAAAAAGCGTCGGTTTTCGTGAAATACCTTGTCTTTAGTGACTTTTTATTTTGAAGTATTTCTCCAAACAAGCTTTTATATAGCTTTTGTTTGTTTTTTACTTCATTTTTTTCTCTTTTTTTTTTCATCACATAAAAAAGGCGAGTTTACGAAAAACCGAACTTGTTACTAAAATAAAGGGTGAAAAATAAAAAGGGTTTTTGGTGGGTAAAAAGGGTTTTGGGGTAATGAAATGAAAGGTTTAGGCTCAAAGGGGCTATCTAGGGGGATTTTGGGTAGGTGATAAAAAAATGAAAAATAATGGTTTTGAAAGAAAAATGGTTAGTCCTAATGCCTCCATCACTTACTTACTTGGGTTTAAGTTGGTAAGGACCGGGAATGTATCGTCGTGGCAAGTTCTAGAGTTGTAAGAACCAAGCGGCTATTCACACAAGAAACGAAAAATGAGCATTTAGTCTAAATATGTATATCTTTATGCTCAATAAAGGCTCAAAACTCACTTTTGTGGGAATGGGTTTTTAATGTGATCAAGTATATATAATCGAATTTTTAACTAGACTTGTTATGCCGTTTCATAATTTTCTTATGTTGGTTCTTTGTTATCACGACGCTATCGGTTGTAAATTTGTAAAAATATAACCTTTTTAGAACTTGTTATTCCCAACTTAAACTAATACAAGTAAATAAAAAAATGAAGAAGTTTTTGAAAAAAATTTGGGGTGTTTAGCGGTTCCAATAGAGTTTTGTGTAAGGCTTGTGTTTAGGATTTGCAAAATTCAAGGTTTTAGCATCCCCCCCACACTTAAATTACACATTGTCCTCAATGTGTCCAAAAATAAGATTTTTGGTTGATTAGGATGTGTAAAAGTAGGTTAAAAAGCAAAGATTTTTGTTACTGGCAATCTGAACACGGCCCCGTGTCCATTGGACACGGCCCCGTGGCGAACTGCCAGTAATGAAAACTTACAGAAGATGAACACGGGGGCGTGTTGGGTGGACACTGCCTCGTGTTTGGCAAAAATTGCAGGTCAGTAACCAAATAGCTGGTCTGGGAGATGAACACGGGGGCGTGTCGGCTGGACACGTCCCCGTGTGGACAGTCTGTGAGCCCGAAAAACAGGTTTTGTCTCCCGGTTTCTCCATTTTGGGGCTGCAAGTGCTAATGTTTAGCACTCTAACCCTTGCATTGCACCTGCTTAATCACTCAATACCAAACCAAACAAGCATAAACCATCCTAAATTACCATCGTCAAGTATCATCCAAGCATAAAGTAAAAATAAAACAAAGATAAAAAATAGTTAGAGAAAGTAAATTGTTCGACAAATGGCACGCAGGCCATAAATTGTTTGATAGAGAAAAGGGCACTTAAACCTGTGGGCTTATCACCAACCAGCCCCTTGTTCCTTCAAGCCTCCTACTCCATGTCTTCATCACTACCATCACCTCCACCCCCATGCCTCGCCATGTACTCCCGGATGCTACCGATATCATCTTGTATATCGTTAACGTTGCGCTCGATAGCTCCAACCCGGTGGTATGTGTTGTTGGCGAGATTGTAGGTGTTCCTGGTGCACATAAGGTTTTCCTGCAAAAGATCATGTAAACTTTGAAAGTTAGGAAAACCGCCTCCTTGAGAGGAGGATTGACCCGGATCGCCTTGGGGTGGGTACTGAAAATGGGGAGGTGGTGCATGAAGAACTAGAGCCTCCTGCGGGTTCCATGCATAGCCTTGCGTCCTTTGAAAGCTCACCGTCCCGTCTTCCGCTTCATAAAGCAAGTTCATGGCTCGGCAAATGTGGTAATCGACCCGTCCCGACCATGGACTCCTTTCAAAGGACCTTGGGATATTTGTGAAATGCTTGAAAAGACGGTACACCCATCCCCCGAAGAAGATAGGTGTAGGAGCGTGAGCAAGGCGATTTAGGTGCATGTTCCGTAGCAAGAGATAAGGAACATCGAGAGGCTTCTGGTTGTGGATGCAGTGAAGGACAACCAAATCCTTCAACCCTACAACGCCACTACTGTCGTGACGCTGGTTCAGCGAGTAGGTGAGGAGCCTGTGAATGTAGCGGTAAAGCGGGTCCCTCAGTTTGGTACTCTTGGTGCTGCTAGGGTTGTAGATTCCTTCACCGATCTGAGCCCATGCGACTTGACGTTCAGTTGCATCCAAGTCTCGTAATCCCCCAGTATTCTCTTCATTTCCCGATTCCTCTTCACTGTGCCATGGAGGTTGTGAACGTGGTCCCTCCACATCGGAATGTGACCGCCTCATGGTCAAACGGTTCACACCTTGAGTTGAAAATGAAAGTACTGTAAAACTCCATTGTGCATTGATGCACCGACCGAAGCCGGGTGTTCAATGCAACAGCCAGTGGACCTCTCACAATGTTGTTGAATCGGTCAAGTTGACTCACCATGGTTAACAAGTCGGTACATGCCCGCCTAGGGTACTCCTCCGGTCTTGTTTGTAGTATCTCGTATCGTGCCCTAGCGTCAAGTTCGCTTGCGTTGAACCTCGTGAATTTCGACATCTGAAAGAATACATCAAAAGTTAGTACGAAACAAGGATAATTGGAGTGAAACTGCAAACAGTGGGCTGGACACGGCCCCGTGTTCAGCAGACACGGCCCCGTGTCCAGGCGTCTGTAACCCAAAAATTTCATTTTTCGTCCCGGTTTCGAAAACCTGAAAATTTTTAGCCCAATAGTAGCGGTTTCCCCCGAAAATGAAACCCTAAGTGTCGTTTTTCCCAAAACAAACCGTTTACCCTTTCAATTTCGTGTTTTTCGGTTCAAGAACAAGGGTTTGGGGTTTTAGTTGGAAATCGAACGAATCTATCAACAATACATGTTTGTTTACTTCCTACTATACTAATCTAAACTACTACTATCAGATTTCATCAAAAATTTTGAGTTCGATCCGGATGAACATGAAGAACCCTAGATTTTTCCCCAATTTTTGATGTTTTAACTACATGCAAGTAACTAATCTAACTACTAGAGATGATAGAATCATACCTTGACGTTGTTAAACTCGGTAGTGACGTCGGAAAACTGCAGAAAATCGCCTGGAACCAGAGCGTTTTCGGCTATACGGGGCGTGTGGGATGGTGTAACTGATAGGAAAAGAGGGTTTTATCCCGACAGTTGCCTCGACACGGCCCCGTGCCGAGCAAAGTTTTCGAAAATTTTTTTTTTTCTGTGCTCGTGTGCATGCCCCTTATTTCCGAAAATGGCTAGAAGACTTACCGGTTTTTTAAACGTACACTTACCTGTAACATGTCGGGTATGAGTTTATTCGTTAACCGTTTGAAGTGAGATCTCCTCTTCCTCATCCTCAATGGATCCTCGGTAGAGTTTTAGCCGTTGGCCATTGACTTTAAATGGTATCCCATTTCGAGTTTTAATTTCTACTGCACCGTGTGGAAAAATATGGGTGACGGAAAAAGGTCCTGACCACCTAGATTTTAGCTTACCAGGAAATAATCGAAGTCGTGAATTAAACAATAGAACTTGATCTCCAACCCGAAATTCATTAGATTTAATATATTTATCATGTAAATTTTTCATTCTTTCTTTATAAATTTCGGAGTTAGAATATGCATAATTCCTTAGCTCGTCTAATTCATTTATTTGACAAAATCGATTTTTACCGGCATTTTCTAAATCTAAGTTCACGTTTTTTATTGCCCAGTAGGCTTTGTGAGCTATTTCTACTGGCAAGTGACAACTTTTTCCATAGACGAGTTTATATGGGGTTGTGCCTATAGTGGTTTTATAAGCAGTTCGAAAAGCCCATAAAGCATCGTCTAACTTGTCGGCCCATTCTTTTTTATTTATTCCAATGGTTTTTTCAAGTATTCGTTTTAAACCTCGATTAGTCACTTCGGCTTGCCCATTTGTTTGAGGGTGATATGCTGTTGAGACCCGGTGATAGACCCCATACCTTGTTAATATATTTTTCAAGTTGATGATTGCAAAAATGGGTACCTCTATCACTTATTAAAGCCTTTGGTGTCCCGAAGCGAGAGAACAGTTTTTTCAAAAATTTTACCACTACTCTTCCATCATTTGTTGGAAGAGCCTCGGCCTCCGCCCATTTAGACAAGTAATTGACTGCCACAAGTATATATTTGTTTCCCTTTGAAGGTGGGAACGGTCCCATGAAATCGAGTCCCCACACATCAAAGATTTCACAGACGAGAATGCCATTTTGAGGCATTTCGTTTTTGGAAGAAATATTACCTGATCTCTGGCAGGCATCGCATGTCTTTACAAGGTTTTGTGCATCCTTGTAAATGGTTGGCCAGTAAAATCCAGAATCAAATACCTTTCGTGCGGTACTTGCGGCCCCATGATGTCCTCCGTATGGACCTTCATGACAATGACGGAGAATTCTTCGTGCTTCATTACCATGGACACACCTTCGGATGAGCTGGTCGGCACACATTTTGAAAAGATAGGGGTCTTCCCAAAAGTAATGCTTTACATCAGCAAAGAATTTCTTTCTTTGATGATGTGGCCATCCTTTGGTGACTATACCGCTAGCTAGGAAATTAGCGTAGTCGGCATACCATGGCTCTTGTCTACTCTCCATCATTTCCAAGGATTCCGTGGGAAATTTCTCATTGATTTGCTCGTCTCTGGTTGTCTCCAAAGCTGGGTCTTCTAAGCGTGAGAGATGATCTGCAGCAGTGTTTTCTGCTCCTCTTTTGTCCTTGATTTCGATGTCGAATTCTTGGAGGAGTAGAATCCATCTGATCAAACGGGGTTTTGCGTCTTGCTTCTTGAAGAGGTACCTAATGGCTGCATGGTCTGTATAGACTACTGTTTTAGAAAGAACAAGATAAGAACGAAATTTATCAAAAGCAAATACCACTGCTAGTAATTCTTTTTCTGTAGTTGTATAATTTTCTAGTGCATCATTAAGAGTTTTACTAGCATAATAAATTGGGTGGAAATGCTTTTCTTTTCTTTGTCCCAAGACTGCTCCAACAGCAAAGTCACTTGCATCGCACATGATTTCGAAAGGAAATTTCCAATCTGGTGCTATCATGATAGGTGCATTGACTAGCATTTCCTTGAGGGTTAGAAATGCTTGATTGCATTCCTTGTCAAAGATGAAGGGTGCATCTTTTTCAAGTAATTTTGTTAGAGGCCTTGAGATTTTTGAAAAGTCTTTGATAAACCTTCTATAAAATCCGGCATGTCCTAGGAAACTTCTGATTGCTCGTACGGAGGATGGAGGAGGTAATCGAGAAATAGTCTCTATTTTTGCTCGATCAACTTCCATTCCTTCGCTTGAGATTTTGTGACCGAGTACTATTCCCTCTGTTACCATGAAATGGCATTTTTCCCAGTTACGGCGAGGTTAGTTTCCTCACATCGGGATAGCATTCGTTCAAGATTATCGAGGCATTGGTCATATGAGTCTCCAAAGATGGAAAAGTCATCCATGAAGACTTCCATTGTCTTTTCGATCATATCATGGAAAATGGCGACCATACAACGTTGGAATGTTGCAGGCGCATTACATAGACCGAATGGCATGCGTCGATATGCGAAAGTTCCGTAGGGACATGTGAAAGTTGTTTTCTCTTGGTCTTCCGGTGCTATCGGTATTTGAAAGTAACCTGAAAAACCATCTAAGAAACAATAAAATTTATGACCGGACAATCTTTCTAACATTTGATCAATGAAGGGTAAAGGAAAGTGGTCTTTCCTTGTTGCTTCATTTAATCGCCTATAATCTATACAAACTCTCCATCCTGTGACGGTTCTTGTTGGTATTAATTCATTTTTCTCGTAAGTTATTACCGTCATACCTCCTTTCTTTGGGACTACTTGAACGGGACTTACCCACGGGCTATCGGAGATAGGGTAGATTAGTCCGGCGTCAAGTAGTTTGATGACTTCATTCTTAACCATTTCTTGAACATTGGGGTTCACTCTTCGTTGTGGTTGAATTACCGTTTTGTAGTCATCATTCATTAAAATTTTGTGCATGCACATGGAAGGGCTTATTCCTTTAATATCTACAAGCTTCCAAGCGATCGCGTTTTTGTGTTTTTTAAGCAAGTTAACTAATTTCTCTTTTTCTACGTTACTTAATTTAGATGAAATAATTACAGGTAAACTACCATCTTTGCCTAGAAAAGCATATTCCAAACCTTTAGGAAGTTCTTTGAGCTCAATGGATGGGTCTTTAGAAGACACCTTATTTTGTGGCTCATCTAGATTAAGAACCTTAAAGGTTTGTTCTATGGCTATCTCTTCTTCGACAAAGTGGTCTTCTTCGTTGGTCGTATCGGGTGGTTCAGCTTCATCTTCAATTAGGGGGTCATTGTTGCCAAAAGGATATTTCATTGAACGCTCAAGGTCTATGCTCCTTTTGAATGCCCCTAACTGAAGAGGTAGATTGTTGAATTTCCGGTTTTTCAAAGCTTTATGAGTTTGTACAAAAGGTTTTCCCAAAACTAGCGGGGCGTCATCAAGGATGACGAAGTCGGTTGGGATTACCATTTGATTTGTTTGAACCAAAACATCTTCAACTACACCGATTGATTTCATTACTTTTCGATCGGATAGAAAAATGGGAATTTGAAGTGGAGTAAAATCACTAATACTTAATTTTTCAAAAATGTAGTTAGGCATTATGTTAACACAAAGATCTTTATCAATGGTGATATTACTAATAAAGGAATTTTGAAAGAAACATGGAACCGGTGTAATGTTAATTTCAAAAGGATCTTCTTTTATTAGCGAGGTTTGATCATTAGTTAACTTAACACTCACTATTTCTTTGATTTTAGTACTAGTGTTGAACTCTTTTAAAAACTTAGCATGAGGGGTTACTAAACAATGATTTTCGAAAGTAGGTGACAAGAGATTAATTTCTTCAAAATTAGACTCTTCTTGAATTTTAGCGTTATCGGACTCACCTTTTTCGTTGTTTAACTCATGTGTCGGTTTTTCACTTTCTTGTTCTTCAATTTTTACATTTTCAACTATCTCTACGTTATTATCATTTTTTAATTCTTCTCTTGCGCGGGATTCCTCTTCCCTTGCGCGAGATTCTTTCATGTAACGTTCGATAGTTTTAATGTGTTCTAATATCCTATTGGTCACTTCGGTGAGAGAAAAAGAATTTGGATCCTCAAAGCTTGAATCCGGTTGTTCGATCCTTGGCTCCTCATAATACTCATATGAAGTAGATGGTTCACACCATTGTTCTTCATTGTAAGTATATGATGGATAATGGTCGAAACTTTGTTCTTCATAGTACTCATATGAGGTGGGTTGTTCACGCCATGGTTCCTCATAATAAGTATATGAAGGTGGTGGCTCATATCTTGAGTCTTCAAAGTATGAGTATGAAGGCTCATACCTTGGTTCATCAAAATATGAGTATGAGGGAGGAGGTTCATACCTTTGGTCTTCATAGGATGTGTATGAAGTTGATGGCTCGTACCTGGGCTCCTCATAATGGTTGTATGAATTGGATGGTTGATATGAGTTATTATATTGAACCGAGCGTGCGTTACGACAATTAGTGCAATAATTACGCCTATAATCATCCTCATCATAGGTGTAGTTGTAACCACTTGAGTATTGATCCATAAGAATCACTCAACAGACTACAACTGAGTCTCGGGACCAGAAAACAAAAATAAGACGGAAACAGAAGCTGGACACGGCCCCGTGTCTGGTGAACACGGCCCCGTGTTCAGGGTCTGTATCTGGGCGTTTTAATTAGAGTTACTGGTCACGTTGAGCACGGGGGCGTGTTGAGTGAGCACGGCCCCGTGTTCAGACTCTGTATCTGGGTATCTACTCTAAAAATATGCAGCACGGGGGCGTGTTCAGCGAGCACGGCCCCGTGTTCAGGCTACTGTAAATGCAAAACTAAACTAAAATGCAGAAAAATGCGCGCGTTTTAAAAAAAAAATTTGAAAAACTGATTAGGCCGTCGATTTTAAGCTTTCTTAAAATCCTTGTGTCCCCGGCAACGGCGCCAAAAACTTGATGTGCGTGAAGTGTGTTATATTTTTGATGAGTATTTAAGCCCCTTTTTACACTTTTAGCCAAGTTTTAAATTTATAAAACACGATATTTAATAACACTAAACACACATATGGGCAAGTGCACCCATCGTGGACGTAGTATAGTGTTGGTAAGATACCGAGGTCGTCCAAGGACACAAGAGCTTTTAATACCGGTTTATCCTCAACGTCTAATCAAATCAAAAAGTGAGAAAAATGTTTTAAACTAAGAAAAATAAAAACTAACTAAATGCTGAAAAATAAAATAAAATAAAAACAGATAGACAAGATGAATAACTTGGATCCGACACGTGTATTAGTATAACCTTTGATTATCTTCGCACTTTTGCACTTGTTTAAGAGATTATCTTAGTTATTGTAGTAGGCCCCTCTTTTGAAGGCGACGTTACCCTCAACCCAGTAGTTTGAGTCAGCAAGGATACAATCCTAAAGGGTCGGATTATTGAAAGATAATGAATTAAGTTATTAATGCAAATTGTGGTAGGCCCCGCTTTCGGCGGTGACATTACCCTCGGCTAAGTAGTCTGAGTCAGCAGGGATACAGTCCTAAATAGCCGGGTTATAGTATTAATAGTAGTTAACTTATGAGGGGGTCAAAGAGTTTGGATCCCCGCCATCCAATACCTATGGGCATTGAAGGAGATCCTACTAAATTTGACCCAGGTCCCAAGCAGGACCTCTAAACGCTGAACAAGGGCAAGACCCTTACCAAACCGTTCCCTTAACCCCCGACCAGGTAGCCAACATACCTCCATATAGACCGTGGAGATATGAATGGTGAAAATCTTTTATTTTATATAGACAGTAAAATAATGCCAAGACACCACGGACAAACGATAAGGAAAGATCACCTTCAACATAAGTAACTAGTTATTAAAGTCATTAATACAAAACCAAATAAAAAGTGCAAAAGATTAAAAATAAAAAGTATTATACTAAACACTTGTCTTCACCAAGTGATGTAAGAGACTTAGGCAAACATGGCCTTGATTGTCAAGAACTCTTACGATCAATCTTGGATCCCAAGACGACTCACACACTCTACGATGGACAATGGATGATGGTGGTGGATGATGGTGTTATGGTGGTGGTGGGTGGTGGATGAAGTGTGAGAGAGGTGGTGTGCCAAGGGATGAAGTGGAATAAAACCAAGCTCCCCTATTTATAGGCTGAATAGAAGGCTGGGCATGGCCCCGTGTCCGCTGGACACGCCCCCGTGCCCGTCTGACATTCTCTCTCTTCATTAATTGTAATTCGCAATTACAATTAATGCGCCTGCTGTACTTTCACCACGCCCCCGTGCCCACTGGACACGGCCCCGTGGTGGGCAATGGAAGCTTCTACTAGTTTGTCTTTTCTGCTGCTTCCTGGGCACGGCCCCGTGTCCGCTGGACACGGGGCGTGTTCAGTCTTCTGTTTTCTCTTCTTTGCCTTGGGAGGTGCCGTTGAGGATCCGGGCAGTCTTCTTTTATTCCTTTTCTTGTATTTATGCTATAATTAGTTGTCTTTTTGCTTCTTTTCTGATTTTGAGCTCATTTCATCCTGAAAATACAAAAGGAAGACAAAAACACTCTTTTTCCAACATTAGTACTTAAAAAGGGTTAGTTTTATGCCTTAATTGATGTGATTTATATGTTGCATTTTACACACATCAACTATTGAAGATTTAATTGATTCTGCATTGAGGAGTATGATTTAGGGTTTTGGATCGTAGAAACCAAGAAACTGTTGAATGTATGAAACGTAACTGTTATGATCTTTTGATTCTATGCAATGATTGGAATTCACGCATGATTGATTTGTCTGAGATTTGTGAATGTTGTATGTCCGAATTTTATTGCATGAAACCCTAAGGTCCGAATTATTCAAGTGATATGTTGATCAGACTTTTGTTTAATATCTATGTCCGAACTTTAGAGATTGGGTGATATCCGAACTTTTATCATATATCAAGTAGAGTCCGAGTTATATTATAAAGAAGTCTAGTCCGAATTTCACTCCAATCAGGGAAGTCAGACTTTTGCTTATGCTCACATGATCTTTAGATAACAAGGGGTCCGAATTCTTGCATGAATTAGTTGTGAGATCCGACCTTTAATATAAAGGATGTGTCCGAGTTTTAAGATAGAGTTCTAGTCCGACTATGTATTGATATTGTCCGAATTTTTAAGATTATGATGACTGGTCCGACTTTTTGAAAGACAAAGTGGGGATCCGACTTTTAAAGGCTACCTTGGTCCGAGTTTTGTATACATAACATGAAGTCCGACCTTGTGAACCTTTGCCTCCCTTGTCCAAGTTTATTGGCCTCAAAACCCCCTCCCCTGTCCGAGTTTTAAGTAAGGGAATACCCCTGGTCCGAATTTCTTGCCATAGAAGGTTGCCGACCTTTTTACATGCACTGTTATGTCTGATTTTGTGATTTAAAACCCAGGTTACCCTGATAGTATGACTGAAAGTTCTAATTTTCACAATATGTTGTATGATGTTCGACCTTTGATGATGCAAGACTTCTATTGAGATGCATAGACTGAATTCCATATGTTGAGCATGTACTGTATATGACTGTATGCTATTGAATGGAATTGCACGATCTTGTATGTGTGAACAATCTCGTCATATCATTCTGTACACCATCATCACACGGATTACAACTGATGTTAAAGATACGAAAAACCCTAATTGATTGAAATCACTTATCTTGGATTTATGTGCAATTTACCTTAGGTCGTGAGTAACGGACTTAAACACTAATTAACCGTAGAAGCAATAACATACCGAGCAAACCAAGGTGAGTTCACACTCTTACTAAGGCATGGGATTCCTAGGGCACGGGAATTGGGATTGAAGGATTGAGATTGAATAGAATCGTACTTACACTGTTACTAGACTACCATACCATCGTCCTCGGTTGTGCAGGACACATACGTAAAACCTACGTATACTTGTATTGCTCACTGTCCTCAGGTCGCGAAGGACACTCACGTAAAACCTACGTGAACTTATACTCACTACTGCCTCGGTTGTGTCAGGCACTTACGTAAAACCTACGTAAACCCCCGCGTACCCCTATCCTCGGTTGTGAAGGATACTTACTTAAAACCTACGTAAACTTGTACGTATTACTGTTCTCGGGATTTGTAGAACACTTATGGTTACGAATAGTCTAGTGGTTATACAACATGGGAAGCCCCCACCAATAGAACGAACTATCGGCTCAGTAGAGCCACATGTTACAAACGAACTTACTATTACGCATTTACTTTCTGTGAACTCGCTCAACTTGTGGTTGATCCTCTGTTACATGCCTTGCAGGTCGTTAGATACATGGAGCTTGCACAGGGAGGAGCTGGTCGTTGTGGGCTTGGATCGTGACTGTTTGTTAAACACTTTATGACACTACATACTTATTTATGTTGGGTTTTATTTATACGCTTCCGCTAAACAGTGATAACATACTTATGTTTTGGAACACCTTTCATATTGGTGATTGAACGGCATTTACTTTTACTTATTGATTACATGTTCAATATGATTGGTGGCTTGATCCTGGTCAGTCATGCTCCCAAGCGGTGATACTCCGCAGGTGGATTTGGGGGTGTGACACCACCCAACGTCGTTGCCTCATGTTGAGTTCCTTCTGATTGAAGATATGTTGAAGACTTTTGTGGTCTGTGAAAACCACACATTTTGTACCGTACAAATAGTGTCTCCAAATCTTAAGAGCGAAGACAACTGCACACAACTCAAGATCATGAGTGGTGTAGTTCTTCTCATGTATCTTCAACTGTCTCGATGCGTATGCTATGACTTTTTTCCTTTGCATTAGGACGCAGCCAAGACCTAATTTAGATGCATCGCAATAAACGACGAAATCATCATTGCCCTCAGACAAGGTTAGGACAGGCGCGTCGCAAAGTTTTTGTTTCAAAGTCAGAAACGCTTCCTCTTGCTTGAATCCCCAATCAAAGGGCTGGTTCTTCTGTGTTAGAGTAGTTAGAGGAACTGCAATCTTCGAGAAATTTTCAATGAAGCGGCGATAATAACCCGCTAGACCAAGAAAAGAACGAACTTCAGTAGGAGTAGTAGGCGTATCCCAATCCTTAATCGCACTGATCTTGGAGGGATCTACATAATACCTTGTTCGTTGACAATATGTCCCAAGAATTGAACTTCTTTGAGCCAAAATTCACACTTGGAGAACTTGGCGAAAAGTTGCTCTTTCTTTAGGAGTTCCAACGTAAGACGAAGATGTTGCTCATGATCGGCTCGCGTCTTAGAATATATCAAAATGTCATCAATGAAAACGATGATGAACTTATCCAAATAAGGTTTGCAGACCCTATTCATCAAGTCCATGAAAACAGCAGGAGCATTAGTCAAACCGAATGGCATGACTGTGAACTCATAATACCCATAGCGAGTGCGGAACGCTGTCTTGGGAATATCTTCTTCATGCACACGGAGTTGATGATATCCAGATCGCAGATCAATCTTTGCAAAATAAGAAGCGCCTTGCAATTGATCAAAGAGATCATCGATGCGAGGTAGGGGATATCGATTCTTGATGGTAAGCTTGTTAAGCTCACGATAATCGATACACATCCTTAAAGATCCATCCTTCTTCTTGGCAAAGAGAACGGGAGCACCCCAAGGTGAAAAGCTAGGACGGATAAAACCTTTGTCAGAGAGTTCCTGTAGCTGCTTAGACAACTCTTGCATCTCAGACGGTGCAAGACGATATGGAGCTCTGGCAATGGGATTTGCACCAGGTACGAGATCAATACGGAACTCGACTTGGCGTGCTGGGGGTAGACTAGGTAACTCTTCAGGGAAAACCTCTGAATAATCCCGAACGACAGGAATATCTTGAATAGACTTACCTTTGCCCTTATCTGCTACAACATGTGCCAAAAAGGCCACATAGTTCTTCCGCAGATACTTCCGAGCTTTAAAACAAGACATGAGTTTGAGACCACCAGCAGGTTTCTCACCACGAACCTGTAGGATCTCACCTGACGAAAGCGGCATGCGAATGATCTTCTCAAAACAAACTATCTCTGCGCGATACTTGGCTAACCAATCCATAACCACAATAACGTCGAAGCTTCCAAGTTGCATAGGCGTGAGGTCAATAGGAAAAAGATGGTTGTTAAGGTTCAACTGGCAGTTGCGGAGAACAGAATCAAGAACAATGGGTTCACCGCTCGCCACTTCTACTGTCAATGGTTTACCTAGTTTCGTTCTAGACACTCGAAGCAATGGTTCAAAAGATAACGACACAAAACTCTTATCGGCACCCGAATCAAAAAGAACAGATGCTGGCTGATTATTAATAAAGAACGTACCGTTCACCACATTATCATCTACTTGTGCCTCTTGTGCATTCATGTTGAAGACTCGACCTCGAGCCTGAGCCTGATTCTGATTGGCATTCTTATTCTGGTTGGCTAGCCCTGGGCACCGATTTCTGTAATGGGTCAGATTCCCACAGTTATAACAAGCACCTGGTGGGTAGTGTGGTCGTGCAGCTTGACCCTGTTGCTGAGCAGGAGGCTGAGCAACTTGTTGAGCCGGGTTCTGAACTGCGCGATTTTGAGCAAACCGACAAACATCGGCAAGATGACCTGACTTCCCACAGTTAGTACAGAAACGGCACTGATGTTGCGGCTGATGGTGACTGTTGCATCTATTGCACAAAGGTGCATTCCCTGAATAGGGCTTCTTCGTTGGAGGCTGTGCGGGTTGGTTGGGAGCTGCCTGGTTAGCTTGGGCAGTGACAGCATAGTTTTGGGAAGCCTTACGCTTCCTTGCTCTTTCGATGAACCAGAATCCTTTCCATTTTTGTTTTGACCTTTCTTGCTATCTTCCTTGTCAGACGACTGTTTCTTGCCCTCGTCACCCTTCCTGTGTAATTTATTCTTCCGAATCTGCGACTCAGTCAATGTCGCTGGTAACTCGATCGCCTGACGGAGTATGGTAGGGTTACTACCAGTAATGATGTCTTGTACCGAGTCAGGCAGGCTGTCGATGTACCTTTCGATAGCCTTGTCGAGTGGGGTAACCATAGTTGGGCAAAGCAGACTCAACTCCTCAAACCTATCAGTATATGCCCTGTGCTCGCCACTATCTTGCTTCAAAACATCAAACTCTTTCTCCAACGCTCGGTTTTCATGACGAGGACAAAACTCCCTCATCATAAGAGCTCTAAGTTCAGCCCATGTCTGTGCTAGAGCAACTTCTGCACCACGATCTCTCATTACCCCATTCCACCATGTAAGAAAACTTGTGCAAACTTGCGCACTTTTTGACACTTTTAGCCCCTGAATGATCCAAAAGTTTATTTTAGCACACCAAACCCCTCAAAGCCTATTTCTAAGCTATGTAAAGGATATTTATGCTATGTTTAACTTATGGACATGTTCCGGAATGTTTGTTACAGTTCAAATTGGCATACTTTCACAGTTTGTCAAATTTAGTCCCTGTAGGCGAATTAACTTGTTTTTGCCATACCAAGGCATTCAAAACTTATTTCTAAGTTATGTAAAGGTTATTTAGGGTATGTTGAGTATATGTTGATGTTCCGGAGTATTTGTCGCATTAAACTGAGTACGTTTACGCACCAGTTTGCGTATAATTCTCCAGAAAGCGATGTAGAGTTTAAAATTGAACAAAAATCAAAACATGAAAAATGTAAAACATAACCAAACAAACATTGGGATCAAATAACATTGTTTTATTGAAAATTGAACTGTTCATAATGATTTCGAGCACAAATGTTACACCCTTGGCTTCCTAATTGTTTAGCGAATGATCTAGTCCATATTACCTTTATGTGTTTTACAGTCCCCACTTCTCATTTAACCAATATCTAATTCAACCCATTAGTTAGGTCTAATATTAAAACAGCAATCATGGACGTCCCATATTTTCTAACCCCCAAAAAGTGTTATATGTTCCTAGAATTGGATAACCAGTTTGTGACTTGATTCACCAGATATCGATACACATGCCATCACAAATAATTAATCATTTAACCATTCAACATTGCATATGATGTAGATCCCAAAACGAATCCGGATCACAGTGGTTGGTTGTTTTAACCCATAACACCTATTGATTAGGTGTTTGAGATATGAAAAGTTAAGAAAGATCAAAGATGAAGGTGTAGCTAATGGATTAATGAATACAACAAGTGTTGTATTGAATCCAAACAATAAGATATAACAATGAAACACCTTAGATATCAGATTTGAGCACAAGATCAACACAAGAATGTAACAACACCAATATTCATTGAAGAGCCAAAAGCTTAAGTTGGTTACAAGGCATGAGCTATATATAGTGTTCCTGATCAGCTAGCAAATTTATAAATTTGCTGGAATCTTGTCTACACTAGGTCAGGAACCTAACTTCTAGAGATTTACAAAATAAGCCCTTGTACATTCAAAATAACTACAGACTATAACTAAACTAATCCAGCACAAGTATCAACGATCTCAAAAGTTCTAACAATATCCCCCCTAGATCGTTGCATACTTGTCTTTTCATTCTTCAGTGGTGACCGCTGGATTCTCTGTAGCTGGCTTTTCAGGCTCTGTTGGATTTTCTTCATTTGTTGTTGTTTCTGGTGGCGCTTCGGTCTCGATTGGTGCATCAGGAGTTTCTTGAGTTTTTACAGCTTCACAAATAGGTTGATCCTCCATAGTGGCCTCATATGTGGATGAGGCCGGAGGTAGTGACGTTGTGATGGGTTCTGTTGTTGTAGCAGAAGATTTTTCTTTCTTTCGTTCATGTTTCTTCGTTTTCCTTGCTTCTTTCTTCTTTTCATCAGCTTTTTTCCTCTTTTCAATCTTGTCGACCAGATCTAACATTTCCCTTTTCAAATTCCAGGCTCGCTCCACCGCTCTCTGAAATAACGCTGCCTCCTCCATGTTTGCGTTACCCGCTCCCACGTTTATACGACTAGCGTTTAATATTGTTAGATCTGAGAGCCCAAACATAAAAACATCCATCGGATCCAGAATATGAATATCCACATTTTCATTGGATCTTATTACAGCTTCACCAGTCCTGCTGTCATAAAACCATTTCTTAAAATCATTAAGGGTTACAGGAACTTCTTCTGGGAGCTTGATCCTCGTGACAACTTTGGCAGGGTTGATCACCCACGTCACTTTTCCCTTTCCGGTTACTGGATCGATGGTTGTTTTTGAAACTCTGCGTCTTGGACGCTGCGGAGCATGATTGGGGAAACCTTTGTTGCTTTCTTCGGCAATTATCCGCTCGAAATCCCTCCGGATTCCTCTTTCTTCTGGGTTTAACATGTCTAGACGACCAAGTTCCCGCAGATCCCACCTAGGAAGTGTGAATAGATCAAATCCTGTCTGGAAATACTGGATTACTCCACCACGTCTTTTCACCACAAACATTCCTCGAAGATTGTCGTACATCCAGCTGATGATCTTATCAGTAGCTTCAGTCTTTTCCACTGTTATTACTTGATAGAAATCCGGGAGTCGTTCTCTCTCTTTCTTGAACCATTCAGGGTGCTCACGAGAGAAGGTTTTTCCATTTTCTTGTTCATAAAGAACTTCTTCTTCAAGACCCCATTCGAGGAATTTGGCCGGCAAATCATCTCGATCCACTGCCTCTTCATCACTTTCGTTTCCCTCAGTTACTTTTTCGACCGATTCCAAACGCTTTTTCTTGGCTTCAGCCTCCTTTTCCTTTCGAGTATTTTCTTCCTCCACGAACCCCTCAAAGTCAAAGATTTCTTCAAAGGAAAACATGGGTTTCACTTTCATTTGCTCACACATGTTTCTGATCATTCTATACATTTTCTCCAACCCCGCTTGCTGGAACCTAATGAACTTGGACTGCTTAGCCATGTAGGCATTCATTTCTTTGTTTTTCTTCCTCTGATCCTTGATCTTTTCCCTCAGAAAGTTCGTGTCGTTTACTTGATTCTTCAGTAGACAAATTTCTTTGGCAACTAAGGGCCCGGCATCTTTGATCAGTTTGTCATAAAGTTCTTGAAAGGGTCGAACCCTTTGTGGAGGTACTGGAGGCTTTGAAACCCTCGTTGGCTTCACAGGAGACACTTTGGAGGGTCCCTTGCTTGCCGAAGCTTCATCGGGGTCAACAATCATTGCATCTACGAAATCATTCAACGATTGAACTTCCTCAGTCACCGTCTCTGGTCTTTCTGAGGCTGATATCTCTTTTCGCTTTAACCTCTTTTCTCTCTTCTCCTTTTCTTGCAAAGCGCGAAAGTCTTTCAAATACCTAATATGCTGGCGGTGTTCTTCTGACTCGGCCGCCCTTATACTTGCACCCATAAATCGTTTAGTGCTTTCCGGTGCCCTTTTCTTTTTGGGTGGTTCGTCTTCAGCCGCCTGTTTTTCTTTTCTTTTTTCCTTTAGAGCGTTCTTCTTTTGCAGCTGCTTTGGCTTGAGCTTGAGCAGCTCGTAGTTGTTTTTCTCGAACAGCTTCCTTGTACTTTCTGTAAGGTTCCTTTACTATTGGCAATCTCTCAGCTCTGTACATCCAGTCATGCAACCATTCATTAGTCTTTATCTCAGTGTACTGACGGCTTGTGGGGACATGGAACTTGTAAAGATCTCCATTGTTTGGAAGATCCTTGTATTGGTCATTGATCAGCATCTGAACGAATCTTGGATACATCGGCCACGTAGCTCCACTTGCATTTTCAAGCATATAGTTGAATATTAAGCCAGAGAGATTAAACTTCTGATTAAGACACAGATTTAGCATAGCTGCCGACCATTCCAAGTTCAAACCATCATAACCACCCTTTCGGTGTGCCAGACTCATAGAAATAACATGAACAATGAATCTCCAGTCTAGTCTCTGGTCAGTCCGCCTCTCTTAATTTCTTTCTTTTGACTGAAATCTCCAGCGTAACCCATTCCTCGAAAACCATCAAGAATATCATCTTTGCTCATGCTTAACGGATCTTGATCATTGTCTAGTAGCTTCAGAACCTGACAGATCCTGTCTTCAGTTACCTCTACTCTTTTGTTGTGAACCGTTGACACTATCCCTCTTTTGTTGTTGATAGTTTCAGGTTTTGCGTGTTCCCAGAATTCTTGTATGTGAATCTTGTAAACCTTAACGACTGTCTCCACAGCATAACCGACTCTGCTGGAACACACCCATCTAGCTACATCTTCAAAATCTAGAGGCACTTTATCCAGGTTGATGCTTTGATTATGTTTCAACGTTTTGTCCCACTCGATGATCTTCACCATACTGCATATATCACGTAAAACGAGCCAAGTTAGAAAAAATTCAAGACAATGGATATACATATGCACTAGAAACTATATATAAGACGGTATTTACAAAATTAAACGAGATTATATTAAATATTTGATTAAAAGAATTTAAAAGAATTTGAAAATTTTAAAATTAAGCTTAATTTCGCTGCCAGGTCATGGGTTGTCTTCGCTGATGCTGGTTATCGGGATCAGTCAACGAAGATTGATCATCGCTGACTTCGCTGGCTGACCAGACACTGATTTACCGATATAGTCGCTACCGTCGCTCGTGTCATCGCTGAGGTCGCTTACCGACTATGCTCGTGTCTTCGCTGAGTTCGCTAGTGCCCGCGTTAATTTCGCTAGCGAACTTAGCGATGTCATGGTTTCTTTTCCGAAACCGATTTACCAGTGAAGACAACACACTAGATCGCTGCTCGAGCGAAATAGATTGTTTGCTGGTTGCTCGAACTCGCGTTCGAGACTTTTGAGATTCCCTAGTAATTTCGCCATCTTCGCTGTCATCATGTTAAATTCGCTGGCTTCAAAATTTTCTTATTAAACCCTCTTTAAACCCTTAAAAGTTTTACCCACTTAATCACCGATTTCACACATCATCATACGATTCAAGCAGTTTCATGTCATTCCAAAGTGTAATGAAAACCGGTCACATACAAGCAACATATCTCAAGCATAACATTAACAGATTTTAAGCATGTCAAGAACAATGTAGAGATAATCGAAACCAAAACCCACACATTGCTTGCATCACAAAGCATTAATCCGAATAGATGAAGACGTGAAATCGATGACAGAATGAATGATAAACTAGAAGATACCTGATGATCTTGATCGGAAATGAATCTTGTGTTGATTTTATTAGAGTGTCCGGAGATAAACTAGAGAGAAGATGAAAACCGTTTTGTGACTTATTTGAAAAGTTTGAAAGTTAACTGACGGTTAAAATATATATATATATATATATATATATATATATATATATATATATATATATATATATATATATATATATATATATATATATATATATATATATATATATATATATGAATTTTGATAACCAGCGAAATTATAATTTCGCTGGTATCTTAATTCCGCCACCAAAGGTGCGATTTCAAACAATTTTAATTTCGCTCGTTGATTTCAAACTTTCTCGTAAAACGTGCCCATTTTTGTTTAAAATACTGTTTATTTCAAAGTATTCACAATTTTGCTAAAATTTGGGCCATTCTGACTCCGAACTTCAAATTTCTTGCTCTGGGAAGTTCCATATAATGCAAATTTCCTTGAAAAAATTGACGCTCACCGAACTTGCCTGCAGAAGATCATATTGTCAACACTTGCCAAATTCTTTTATATATTATTATTATTATTTTACTAACCAGGGCACAAGAAAAATTGCCAGTATGTTTGTCCGCTTAAATCCATGCATCCTTCTTTCAACGTGCCTTCGGAGAGCTCTTTTATCATGTTTTTGGTAATATTGACAAGTCTTCGATGGCCTCCACACAAGCTATTGAGAATAGAATCATTACGCCCTCGTGAGTCCCACATCAGGACATACCCCCGCGATCAAGGTATGCACAAAGATTCTTCATAACAGGTGAGTATATTGGTTTCATTCTCTTCAACGATAGAACAGAGATCAGGTCTGTACTTTCGTACAACAGAGATCCCAAGAGCTATCGAGGGCTAAGACAGATAGTTCGGTGAACAGGTCAGTACCACCGTACAGCAGAGTTACCAAACTAATCTATCTAAGGATTTTGGCCAAAAAATGCGCTTATTATGGGTTTTGGCCAAAAATGGCACTTATTAGAATGGGTTTGGCCTTTTTTTTGTTTTTTAAGGCACTTATTATTTAAAAGAATATCATAGCGTCTAGGTCAGCATGTATCTGGATGCAGCAGAAGAACAACTATGATATCCTCCGAATGAAATACCATTATAAAGACCCGAAATCTCAGACTTTGGCAATATGTCAACGCAAGATTCAAGACCATTAAGACATATGCCGCAACGTGTTACTCACAGAGGTGCGTAATGCCTGAGAAAAGCCAGAATCCTTGTGTAGACATTATGTTTTGCTCCCTAACAGCAGTTTACTCGTCGGTGTTGCTGAATCTACCAACACGTCGTTGCTTGGTACCCCGATTTCTTTTTGATTTCTGTATGTGCAAGAAATGACAAAGTGTTAGCAATTTTCTATCACTTCCTCTAGCAGGAGTCAGACATAAGCATGCGTTTTTGGATTTTCTGAATATATCCCCCCTAAATCTTTATTTTCGTGAGTCCATTTGCCCGAAAATAAAATTTTAATAAGAAAATCTTTTTGGTGGGCGACATTTTCCGATACTTGTTTTACTTTCAACAAACGTTTTTTTTTTTTAAACTTCGATCACAAGATTCATTTCCAGTCAAGGAAATTGACCATTTCCAACCAGGTTACCAACTGACTGAATCGGGTTTTATCGAAGGCTTTCGTGAAGATGTCGGCCCGCTGCTGTGTTGTATCCACTGGCATAACTTGAATATATCCCTTCTCAAAAGCATCTCGAATTGCGTGAATTCGAATTTCGATGTGCTTTGTTCTTGAGTGGTGTATGGGATTCTTCACAATTCCTAGACACGCTTCATTGTCGATGAATATGGGAGTCTTCATGATGTTGATACCATAATCCAGCAACTGATTTTGTATCCAGAGAACTTGTGAACAGCAGCTGTAGGCCGCGGTGTATTCTGCTTGAGCGGTTGAGGTGGACACAGTTGTATGCTTCTTGCTTTGCCATGAAATCAAATGATTTCCCAAGAATTGACATCCTCTTGATACAGACCTGCGATCTACTTTACAACCTGCATGATCACTGTCAGAATATGCAATAAGATCAAAATTACTATCTTTAGGATACCAAAGACCTAGTTTCGGAGTTCCTTTGAGATAGCGGAAGATGCGATTTACAGCGGTTTCATGGGATTCCTTGGGATTTGTCTGAAATCGAGCACAAAGACAAACTGCCTACATAATGTCCGGCCTGCTAGCCGTCAAGTACATCAGAGAACCGATCATCGAACGATAAAAGGACTTGTTTACTGGTTTTCCTTGAGGATCTAGAGTGAGCTCTGTCTGAGAGGCGAACGGGGTGCTTGCAACTTTACAATCGTTCATGTTGTACTTCGTGAGAATATCCCGAATGTACTTTGCCTGATGAATGAGAATCCCATCCTCCTTTTGCTTCACTTCTAGCCCTAAGAAGAAATTCAGCTCTCCTATCATGCTCATTTCGAATTTTGCCTTCATGACGGTCTCGAATTCTCTGCACAACGCCTCGTTATTTGACCCGAAGATAATATCATCGACGTAGATTTGAACCAACATTACATCCTCCCCGATCTTTTTGGTAAAGAGAGTCATGTCGATCTTTCCTCTGGTGTATCCACACTCTAACAAGTATGTGGACAAAGTCTCGTACCAAGCTCGTGGAGCTTGGTGAAGACCATAAAGTGCTTTGTCCAACTTGAAATAGCGACCTAGAAAATGAGGATCTTCGAACCCTGGAGGCTGACATACATACACTTCTTCCTTTACTTTCCCATAAAGAAAAGCACTCTTGACATCCATTTGGAAAACTTTGAAATTTCTATATGATGCATATGCCAGGAATATTCTGATTGCTTCCAGTCGTGCAACTGGAGCAAATACTTCTTCGTAGTCAATCCCTTCTTCCTGACGAAAACCTTGTACCACCAATCTGGCCTTGTTCTTGATTACCACTCCACGATCATCCATCTTGTTACGGAAGACCCATTTAGTACCAATTGGAAACTTTCCTTCATGTAAATCTACCAGTTCCCAAACTTTAAGCTTTCTGAATTGAGATAGCTCTTCCTGCATGGCCTGGACCCAACTGGAATCTTGAATAGCGTCTTCAATGTCTCGTGGAACGGATTGCAAAAGGAAAGCGACGAAGAGGCCTTTGTTGATGCTTGATGACTGCCCGCGTGTACGTACTCCTTCTTCGACAGCGCCAATGACGTTTTCAAGAGGATGATTTCTATTTGTCTTGTATCCGGCATTTGTCAGAGATTCAATCTGCTGTGGAAGGTTGGTGAAGTGTTCGTCCACATAAATTACTGGCGGATCATCTTCTTGTGTTGGCTCATTCACATTCGCCTGTGAAGAAGAAGCACCGTTTTCATGGGTGTTCACAGGCGAAGTGTCACCAGTTGCTTCATTCACAGCCAGAATAGGGTCAGCAGTTGATGGAGATAGGCGGGTAGTAAATGGGGTTAAACCAATGTCTGATGAGTCAAACAACGGTTCAACTTGAGTGTCTTCAACAGGTTCAGTGTCTGGAACTACTTCCGGAATTTCAAAGGTGTTGAAAATCACACCCACATCATAGAACCAATCAGGAGTAGTTCCGGTGTTGGTGTAGTTTCCTTCTTGAAAATCAACATAGTAAGATTCAATCACCATCTTCGTTCTTTTGTTGTAAACACGGTAGGCCTTCTGTGTGGATGAATACCCCATGAAGTAGCAGATATCACCCACTACTTCAAATTTGATGAGGTTTTCTTGAGTGTTTAGAAGGGTGCACGAACAGCCAAATGGTCTGAAGAAGTCAATGAGCGGCTTTCTTTTGAAGAGAAGTTCATATGCTGTCTTTCCATGTGGTTTTACAATTTGTACCCTGTTTAGAACGTAGCATGCCGTATTAACTGCTTCTGCCCAGAAGATAATTGGAAGCTTTGAATCCACCAGCATGGTTCGTGCAGCTTCGATCAACGTTCTATTTTTACGTTCAGCGACTCCATTTTGTTGGGGAGTTCTTGCCGCACTGTATTTGAGATGAATTCCCTTTTCTGCACAGAAGGATATGAAGGTCTGATTTTTGAACTCGGACCCGTTGTCACTTCTGATCTACTTCACTTTTAGCTTGGTCATGCTTTTAATCAGCGGAGTGAATGATTTTAAAACTTCAGCTGTCTCGCTTTTTGCTTCAAGAAAATAGACCCATGAAAACCGAGTGAAATCATCTGTGATCACCAAATAGTAAGAACTTTTAGCAAGACTTTTAACACTGATTGGACCAAAGAGATCCATATGCAACAATTGAAGTGGCGCAGAGATCGTATTCACTGTTTTGGACTTGTGCGGTTTCTTATGTTGCTTTCCCTGGGCGCATGCAATACTTTTTTCAGAAAATGGAAATTCTTTAATTGGGAGACCTCTAACTAAGTTTAACTTAGAGAGTTTGTTCATATTTTTAAAATTAACATGCCCCAGTCGCCTATGCCAAAGCAGTGATTCTGATTCTGAAGCCTTAGAGATTAAGCAGGTCAAGTTGTCATTTGTCTTGGCATTTTTCATGTTGAGCACGTATGTGTTGTTTTGTCTTGGAGCAGTGAGCATGATCATTTCAGCAGGAACAACATAACCAGGCTTCAGGAACAAGCATTCCATGTCATTGAAAAGCACTGATATTCCTTTATCACAGACTTGTGAGACACTCATGAGATTGTAGCACAACTCCAGAACATAATTGACATTCTCCAGCGTGAGGGCTTCAGACACCACATCTCCTACTCCAACAATCTTTCCTCCCTTCTCGTCTCCAGCGAAAGATACGAAATCACCATCGATGAAGCGAAAATTCTTCAGAAGTTCCTTCAATCCTGTCATGTGTCTTGAACATCCGCTGTCTACATGCCTGATGTGCGTGAAGTGTGTTATATTTTTGATGTATATTTAAGCCCTTTTTACACTTTTAGCCAATTTTTAAATTTATAAAACACGATATTTACTAACACTAAACACACATATGGGCAAGTGCACCCATCGTGGACGTAGTATAGTGTTGGTAAGATACCGAGGTCGTCCAAGGACACAAGAGCTTTTAATACCGGTTTATCCTCAACGTCTAATCAAATCAAAAAGTGAGAAAAATGTTTTTAACTAAGAAAATAAAAACTAACTAAATGCTGAAAAATAAAATAAAATAAAAACAGATAGACAAGATGAATCACTTGGATCCGACACGTGTATTAGTATAACCTTTGATTATTTTCGCACTTTTGCACTTGTTTAAGAGATTATCTTAGTTATTGTAGTAGGCCCCTCTTTTGAAGGCGACGTTACCCTCAACCCAGTAGTTTGAGTCAGCAAGGATACAATCCTAAAGGGTCGGATTATTGAAAGATAATGAATTAAGTTATTAATGCAAATTGTGGTAGGCCCCGCTTTCGGCGGTGACGTTACCCTCGGCTAAGTAGTCTGAGTCAGCAAGGATACAGTCCTAAATAGCCGGGTTATAGTATTAATAGTAGTTAACTTATGAGGGGGTCAAAGAGTTTGGATCCCCGCCATCCAATACCTATGGGCATTGAAGGAGATCCTACTAAATTTGACCCAGGTCCCAAGGAGGACCTCTAAACGCTGAACAAGGGCAAGACCTTTACCAAACCGTTCCCTTAACCCCCGACCAGGTAGCCAACATACCTCCATATAGACCGTGGAGATATGAATGGTGAAAATCTTTTATTTTATATAGACAGTAAAATAATGCCAAGACACCACGGACAAACGATAAGGAAAGATCACCTTCAACATAAGCAACTAGTTATTAAAGTCATTAATACAAAACCAAATAAAAAGTGCAAAAGATTAAAAATAAAAAGTATTATACTAAACACTTGTCTTCACCAAGTGATGTAAGAGACTTAGGCAAACATGGCCTTGATTGTCAAGAACTCTTACGATCAATCTTGGATCCCGAGACGACTCACACACTCTACGATGGACAATGAATGATGGTGGTGGATGATGGTGTTATGGTGGTGGTGGGTGGTGGATGAAGTGTGAGAGAGGTGGTGTGCCAAGGGATGAGATGGAATGAAACCAAGCACTCCTATTTATAGGCTGAACAGAAGGCTGGGCACGGCCCCGTGTCCGCTGGACACGCCCCCGTGCCCGTCTGACACTCTCTCTCCTCATTAATTGTAATTCGCAATTACAATTAATGCGCCTGCTGTACTTTCACCACGCCCCCGTGCCCGCTGGACACGGCCCCGTGGTGGGCAATGGAAGCTTCTATAAGTTTGTCTTTTATGCTGCTTCTTGGGCACGGCCCCGTGCTGGCTGAGCACGGGGCGTGTTCATACTTCTGCTTTCTCTTCTTTGCCTTGGAGGATGCCGTTGAGGGTCCGGGCAGTCTACTTTTATTCCTTTTCTTGTATTTATGCTAGAATTAGTTGTCTTTTTGCTTCTTTTGTGAATTTGAGCTCATTTCATCCTGAAAATACAAAAGAAAGACAAAAACACTCTTTTTCCAACATTAGTACTTAAAAAGGGTTAGTTTTATGCCTTAATTGATGTGATTTATATGTTGTATTTTACACACATCAAATACCCCCACACTTGAACTTTTGCTTGTCCTCAAGCAAAACTCTTTAAATGTGGCTTACACTCCCAAATGGAATAGGTAGAAGATAAAGTTTTTGGCTTGTCATAGAGTGTCGGGAATCCAAGATCTTTGTAAGTTTTATTTTTATTTATTTACAATCCTATTCGTTATGATTTATTTAGAACGTTTCACAAGATAAATTACTTATTCGGGCATAGCATGCCTTATTAAAATTCCATTTATATACAAGTTCGCATACCTCACGGGAGATCACTCAACACTCGGCCGAAGGTGTAATTTTTTTAGTGAATCACTCGAGAGCGGCATGGAACTTACGCCTTCCATAGGCTTGCCAAGCAATCAATCCTCCTCCTTTTTAACTTTTTACCTTTGTAAATATCAAGAGGACTTTTTGGGTGAAGGGTTAGGCTTGGGCTAAAGGTGGGTGGTTGGGTTAGTGGTTAGTAACAGGGCGAAAATCGTAAAAAGCGTCGGTTTTCGTGATACACCTTGTTTTTAGTGACTTTTTATTTTGAAGTATTTCTCCAAACAAGCTTTTATATAGCTTTTGTTTGTTCTTGACTTCATCATTTTTTTTAATAAGTCACATAAAATAGCGAGCTTACGAAAAACCGAGCTTGTTACTAAAATAAAGGGTGAAAAATAAAAAAGGGTTTTTTGGTGGGTAAAAAGGGTTTTAGGGTAATGAAATGAAAGGTTTAGGCTCAAAGGGGCTAACTAGGGGGATTTTGGGTAGGTGGTAAAAAAAATGAAAAATAATGGTGTAGAAAGAAAAATATGGTTAGTCCTAATGCCTCCATCACTTACTTACTTGGGTTTAAGTTGGTGAGGACCAAGAATGTATCGTCGTGGCAAGTTCTAGAGTTGTAAGAACCAAGCGGCTATTCACACAAGAAACGAAAAATGAGCATTTAGTCTAAAGATGTATATTTGTATGCTCAATAAAGGCTCAAAACTCACTTTTGTGGGAATGGGTTTTTAATGCGATCAAGTATATATAATCGAATTTTTAACTAGACTTGTTATGTCGTTTCGTAATTTTCTTTTGTTGGTTCTTTGTTATCACGATGCTATCGGTTGTAAATTTATAAAAATATAACCTTTTTAGAACTTGTTATTCCCAAATTAAACCAAGACAAGTAAAAAAAAAACGAAAAGTTTTTGAAAAAATTTGGGGTGTTTAGCGGTTCCAATAGAGTTTTGTGTAAGGCTTGTATTTAGGATTTGCAAAATTCAAGGTTTTAGCATCCCCCCACACTTAAATTACACATTGTCCTCAATGTGTCCCAAAAATAAGGTTTTTGGTTGATTAGAATGTGTAAAAGTGGGTTAAAAAGCAAAGATTTATGTTACTGGCATCCTGGACACGGCCGCGTGTCCATTGGACACGGCCCCGTGGCGAACTGCCAGTAACGAAAACTTACAGAAGATGAACACGGGGGCGTGTCCACTGGACACGGCCTCGTGTCTGGCAATTAATTGCATGTCAGTAACCAATCAGCAGGTCTGGGAGATGAACACGGGGGCGTGTCGACTGGACACGTCCCCGTGTGGACAGTCTGTGAGCCTGAAAAACAGGTTTTGTCTCCCGGTTTCTCCATTTTGGGGCTGCAAGTGCTAAGGTTTAGCACTCTAACCCTTGCATTGTACCTGTTTAATCACTCAATACCACACCAAGCAAACATAAACCATCCTAATTTACCAACGTTAATTGTCTCCAAGCATAAAGTGAAAATAAAACGAAAATAAAAAAAAACAGTTAAAGAAAGTAAATTGTTCAACAAGCGGCACGCAGGCCGTAAATTGTTCGATAGAGAAGGGTACTTAAACCTGTGGGCTCATCACCAACCTGCCCCTTGTTCCTTCAAACGTCCATGTCTTCACCGCTATCATCACCTCCATCCCCATGCCCTGCCATGTACTCCCGGATGCTACCGATATCATCTTGTATATCGTTGATGTTGCGCTCAATAGCTCCAACCCGGTGGTATGTGTTGTTGGCGAGGTTGTAGGTGTTCCTGGTACACATGAGGGTTTCCTGCAAAAGATCATGTAAGCTTTGAAAGTTAGGAAAACCGCCTCCTTGTGAGGAGGATTGACCCGGATCATCATGGGGTTGGTACTGGTAGTGGGGAGGTGGTGCGTGGAGAACTAGGGCCTCTTGTGGGTTCCATGCATAGCCTTGTGTCCTTTGGAAGCTCACCGTCCCGTCTTCCGCCTCATAAAGTAAGTTCATGGCTCGGCAAATGTGGTAGTCAACTCGTCCCGACCATGGACTCCTTTCAAAGGACCTTGGGATTCTCGTGAAATGCTTGAAAAGACGGTACATCCATCCCCCGAAGAAGATAGGCGTAGGAGCGTGAGCAAGGCGATTGAGGTGCATGTTTCGTAACAAGAGATATGGAACATCGAGAGGCTTCTGGTTGTGGATGCAGTGAAGGACAACCAAATCTTTCAACCCTACAACGCCACTACTGTCGTGACGCTGGTTCAGCGAGTAGGTGAGGAGCCTGTGAATGTAGCGGTAAAGCGGGTCCCTCAGTTTGGTACTCTTTGTGCTGCTAGGGTTGTAGATTCCTTCACCGATCTGAGCCCATGCGGCTTGACGTTCAGTTGCATCCAAGTCTCGTAATCCCCCGGTATTCTCCTCATTCCCCGATTCTTCTTCCCCGTACAGTCCTATTATAGCTCCAAACTGTGCCATGGAGATCGAGTACCTTGTCCCGCCACACCGAAATGCAACCCCTTCACTGTCAAACGGGTCACACCTCGAAGTGAAATTGAAAGTACTGTAGAACTCCATGGTGCATTGATGCACCGACCGAAGCCGAGTGTTCAATGCAACTGCTAGTGGCCCTGTCACGATGTTGTTGAATCGGTCAAGTTGATTCACCATGGTTAACAAGTCGGTACATGCCCGCCTAGGGTACTCCTCGGGTCTTGTTTGGAGTGTCTCATATCGTGCCCTAGCATCGAGTTCGCTTGCGTTGAACCTTGTGAACTTTGACATCTGAAAGAATACACCAAAAGTTAGTACGAAACAAAGATATTTGGGGTGAAACTGCAAACAGTGGGCTGGACACGGCCCCGTGTTCAGCGGACACGGCCCCGTGTCCAGGCGTCTGTAACCCAAAAACTTCATTTTTCGTCCCGGTTCCGAAAACATGAAAATTTTTAGCCCAATAGTAGCGGTTTTCCCCGAAAATGAAACCCTAAGTGTCGTTTTACCCAAAACAAACCATTTACCCTTCCAATTTTGTCTTTTTCGGTTTAAAAACAAGGGTTTGGGGTTTTAGTGGGAAATCGAACGAATCTATCAACAATACATGTTTATTTACTTTCTACTACACTAATCTAAACTACTACTAACAGATTGCATCAAAAATTTGAAGTCCGATCCGGATGAACACGAAGAACCCTAGATTTTTCCCCAATTTTTGATGTTTTAACTACATGCAAGTAACTAATCTAACTACTAAAGATGATAGAATCATACCTTGATGTTGTTAAACGTGGTAGTGACGTCCGAAATCTGCGGAAAATCGCCTGGAACCAGAGCGTTTTCGGCGAAACGGGGCGTGTGGAATGAGGCAACTGTTGTGAAAAGAGGGTTTTATCCCGACAGTCGCCTCGACACGGCCCCGTGTCCAGCGGACACGGCCTCGTGCCGAGCAAGGTTTTTGAAAATATTTTTTTTTGTGCTCGTGTGCATGCCCCTTTTTCCGAAAATGGTTAGAAGACTTACCGATTTTAAACGTACACTTACCTGTTCGTAACATGTCGGGTATGAGTTTATTCGTTAACCGTTTGAAGTGAGATCTCCTCTTCCTTATCCTCAATGGATCCTCGGTAGAGTTTTAGCCGTTGGCCATTGACTTTAAATGGTATCCCATTTCGAGTTTTAATTTCTACTGCACCGTGCGGAAAAACATGGGTGACGGAAAAAGGTCCTGACCACCTAGATTTTAGCTTGCCTGGAAATAATCGAAGTCGTGAATTAAACAATAGAACCTGATCTCCTACCCGAAATTCATTAGACTTAATATATTTATCATGTAAATTTTTCATTCTTTCCTTATAAATTTCGGAGTTAGAATATGCATAATTCCTTAGCTCGTCTAATTCATTTATTTGACAAAATCGATTTTTACCGGCAGTTTCTATATCTAAGTTCACAGTTTTTATTGCCCAGTAGGCTTTGTGAGCTATTTCTACTGGCAAGTGACAACTTTTTCCATAGACAAGCTTATATGGGGTTGTGCCTATAGTGGTTTTATAAGCAGTTCGAAAAGCCCATAAAGCATCGTCTAATTTGTCGGCCCATTCTTTTTTATTTATTCCTACGGTTTTTTCAAGTATTCGTTTTAAACCTCGATTAGTCACTTCGGCTTGCCCATTTGTTTGAGGGTGATATGCTGTTGAGACCCGGTGATAGACCCCATACCTTGTTAATATTTTTTCGAGTTGATGATTGCAAAAATGGGTACCTCTATCACTTATTAAAGCCTTTGGTGTCCCGAAGCGAGAAAACAGTTTTTTCAGAAATTTTACCACTACTCTTCCATCATTTGTTGGAAGAGCCTCGGCCTCCGCCCATTTAGACAAGTAATCGACTGCCACTAGTATATATTTGTTTCCCTTTGAAGGCGGGAAAGGTCCCATGAAATCGAGCCCCCACACATCAAATATTTCACAAACGAGAATGCCATTTTGAGGCATTTCGTGTTTGGAAGAAATATTACCTGATCTCTGGCAGGCATCACATGTCTTTACAAGGTTTTGTGCATCCTTGTAAGTGGTTGGCCAATAAAATCCTGAATCAAATACCTTTCGTGCGGTACTTGCGGCACCATGATGTCCTCCGTATGGACCTTCATGACAATGACGGAGAATTCTTCGTGCTTCATTACCATGGACACACCTTCGGATGAGTTGGTCGGCACACATTTTGAAAAGATATGGGTCTTCCCAAAAGTAATGCTTTACATCAGCAAAGAATTTCTTTCTTTGATGATGTGGCCATCCCTTGGTGACTATACCGCTAGCTAGGAAATTAGCGTAGTCGGCATACCAAGGCCTTGTCTACTCTCCATCATTTCCAAGGATTCTGTGGGAAATTTCTCGTTGATTTGCTCGTCTCTGGTCGTTTCCAAAGCTGGGTCTTCTAAGCATGAGAGATGATCTGCAGCAGTGTTTTCTGCTCCTCTTTTGTCCTTGATTTCGATGTCGAATCCTTGGAGGAGTAGAATCCATCTGATCAAACGAGGTTTTGCGTCTTGTTTCTTGAAGAGGTACCTGATGGCTGCATGGTCTGTATAGACTACAGTTTTAGAAAGAACAAGATAAGAACGAAATTTATCAAAAGCAAACACCACTGCTAGTAATTCTTTTTCTGTAGTTGTATAATTTTCTTGTGCATCATTAAGAGTTTTACTAGCATAATAGATTGGGTGGAAATGCTTTTCTTTTCTTTGTCCCAAGACTGCTCCAACAGCAAAGTCACTTGCATCACACATGATTTCGAAAGGAAATTTCCAATCTGGTGCTATCATGATAGGTGCATTGACTAGCATTTCCTTGAGGGTTAGAAATGCTTGATTGCATTCCTTGTCAAAGATGAAGGGTGCATCTTTTTCAAGTAATTTTGTTAGAGGCCTTGAAATTTTTGAAAAGTCCTTGATAAACCTTCTATAAAATCCGGCATGCCCTAGGAAACTTCTGATTGCTCTTACGGAGGATGGAGGAGGTAATCGAGAAATAGTTTCTATTTTTGCTCTATCAACTTCCATTCCTTCGCTTGAGATTTTGTGACCGAGTACTATTCCCTCTGTTACCATGAAATGGCATTTTTCCCAGTTAAGGGCGAGGTTAGTTTCCTCACATCGGGATAGCATTCGTTCAAGATTATCGAGGCATTGGTCATATGAGTCTCCAAAGATGGAAAAGTCGTCCATGAAGACTTCCATTGTCTTTTCTATCATATCATGGAAAATGGCCACCATACAACGTTGGAATGTTGCAGGCGCATTACATAGACCGAATGGCATGCGTCGATATGCGAAAGTTCCGTAGGGACATGTGAAAGTTGTTTTCTCTTGGTCTTCTGGTGCTATCGGTATTTGAAAGTAACCTGAAAAACCATCTAAGAAACAATAAAATTTATGACCGGACAGTCGTTCTAACATTTGATCAATGAAGGGTAAAGGAAAGTGGTCTTTCCTTGTTGCTTCATTTAATCGCCTATAATCTATACAAACTCTCCATCCTGTGACGGTTCTCGTTGGTATTAATTCATTTTTCTCATTAGTTATTACCGTCATACCTCCTTTCTTCGGGACTACTTGAACGGGACTTACCCACGGACTATCGGAGATAGGGTAGATTAGTCCGGTGTCAAGCAGCTTGATGACTTCATTTTTAACCACTTCTTGAACATTGGGGTTCACTCTTCGTTGTGGTTGAATTACTGTTTTGTAGTCATCATTCATTAAAATTTTGTGCGTGCACATGGAAGGGCTTATTCCTTTAATATCTACAAGCTTCCAAGCGATCGCGTTTTTGTGTTTTTTAAGTAGGTTAATTAATTTCTCTTTTTCTACGTTACTTAATTTAGATGAAATAATTACAGGTAAACTACCATCTTTGCCTAGAGAAGCATATTCCAAACCTTTAGGAAGTTCTTTGAGCTCAATGGGTGGGTCTTCAGAAGACACCTTATTTTGTGGCTCATCTAGATTAAGAACCTTAAAGGTTTGTTCTATGGCTATCTCTTCTTCGACAAAGTGGTCTTCTTCGTTAGTTGTATCGGGTGGTTCAGCTTCATCTTCAATTAGGGGGTCATTATTGCCAAAAGGATATTTCATTGAACGCTCAAGATCTATGCTCTTTTTGAATGCCCCTAACTGAAGAGGTAGATTGTTGAATTTCCGGTTTTTCAATGCTTTATGAGTTTGTACAAAAGGTTTTCCCAAGACTAGGGGGCGTCATCAAGGATGACGAAGTCGGTTGGGATTACCAATTGATTTGTGTGAACCAAAACATCTTCAACTACACCTATTGATTTTATCACTTTTCGATCGGATAGAAAAATGGGAATTTGAAGTGGAGTAAAATCACTAATACTTAATTTTTCAAAAATGTAGTTAGGCATTATGTTAACACAAAGATCTTTATCAATAGTGATATTACTAATAAATGAATTTTGAAAGAAACATGGAACCGGTGTAATGTTAATTTCAAAAGGGTCTTCTTTTATTAGCGAAGTTTGATCATTAGTTAACTTAACACTCACTAGTTCTTTGATTTTAGCACTAGTGTTTAACTCTTTTAAAAACTTGGCATGAGGGGTTATTAAACAATGATTTTCGAAAGTAGGTGATAAGAGATTAATTTCTTCAAAATTAGACTCTTCATGAATTTTAACATTATCGGACTCACCTTTTTCATTGTTTAACTCATGTGTCGGTTTTTCACTTTCTTGTTCTTCCATTTCCACATTTTCAACTATCTCTACGTTATTATTACTATTCAATTCTTCTCTTGCGCGGGATTCTTCTTCCCTTGCGCGAGATTCTTTCATGTAACGTTCGATAGTTTTAATGTGTTCTAATATCCTATTGGTCACTTCGGTGAGAGAAAAAGAATTTGGATCCTCAAAGCTTGAATCCGGTTGTTCGACCCTGGGCTCCTCATAATACTCATATGAAGTAGATGGTTCACACCATTGTTCTTCATTGTAAGTATATGATGGATAAGGGTCAAAACTTTGTTCTTCATAGTACTCATATGAGGTGGGTTGTTCACGCCATGGTTCCTCATAATAAGAGTATGAAGGTGGTGGCTCATATCTTGAGTCATCAAAGTATGAGTATGAAGGCTCATACCTTGGTTCATCAAAATATGAGTATGAGGGAGGAGGTTCATACCTTTGGTCTTTATAGGATGTGTATGAAGTTGATGGCTCGTACCTGGCCTCCTCATAATAGTTGTATGAATTGGATGGTTGATATGAGTTATTATATTGAACCGAGCGTGCGTTACGACAATTAGTGCAATAATTACCCCTTTAATCATCCTCATCATAGGTGTAGTTGTAACCTCCTGAGTATTGATCCATAAGAATCACTCAACAGACCACAACTGAGTCTCGGGACCAGAAAACAAAAATAAAGATGGAAACAGAAGCTGGACACGGCCCCGTGTTCAGTGGACACGGCCCCGTGTTCAGGGTCTGTATCTGGGCGTTTTAATTAAAGTTACTGGTCACATTGAGCACGGGGGCGTGTTCAGTGAGCACGGCCCCGTGTTCAGACTCTGTATCTGGGTATCTAACTAAAAATATGCAGCACGGGGGCGTGTTCAGCGAGCACGGCCCCGTGTTCAGGCTACTGTAAATGCAAACTAAACTAAAATGCATAAAATTTTGCGCGCGTTTTTTAAAAAGGTTTTGAAAAACTGACTAGGCCGTTGATTTTAAGCTTTCTAAAAATCCTTGTGTCCCCGGCAACGGTGCCAAAAACTTGATGTGCGTGAAGTGTGTTATATTTTTGATGTATATTTAAGCCCTTTTTACACTTTTAGCCAAGTTTTAAATTTATAAAACACGATATTTACTAACACTAAACACACATATGGGCAAGTGCACCCATCGTGGACGTAGTATAGTGTTGGTAAGATACCGAGGTCGTCCAAGGACACAAGAGCTTTTAATACCGGTTTATCCTCAACGTCTAATCAAATCAAAAAGTGAGAAAAATGTTTTTAACTAAGAAAATAAAAACTAACTAAATGCTGAAAAATAAAATAAAATAAAAACAGATTGACAAGATGAATCAATTGGATCCGACACGTGTATTAGTATAACCTTTGATTATTTTCGCACTTTTGCACTTGTTTAAGAGATTATCTTAGTTATTGTAGTAGGCCCCTCTTTTGAAGGCGACGTTACCCTCAACCCAGTAGTTTGAGTCAGCAAGGATACAATCCTAAAGGGTCGGATTATTGAAAGATAATGAATTAAGTTATTAATGCAAATTGTGGTAGGCCCCGCATTCGGCGGTGACGTTACCCTCGGCTAAGTAGTCTGAGTCAGCAAGGATACAGTCCTAAATAGCCGGGTTATAGTATTAATAGTAGTTAACTTATGAGGGGGTCAAAAAGTTTGGATCCCCGCCATCCAATACCTATGGGCATTGAAGGAGATCCTACTAAATTTGACCCAGGTCCCAAGGAGGACCTCTAAACGCTGAACAAGGGCAAGACCTTTACCAAACCGTTCCCTTAACCCCCGACCAGGTAGCCAATATACCTCCATATAGACCGTGGAGATATGAATGGTGAAAATCTTTTATTTTATATAGACAGTAAAATAATGCCAAGACACCACGGACAAACGATAAGGAAAGATCACCTTCAACATAAGCAACTAGTTATTAAAGTCATTAATACAAAACCAAATAAAAAGTGCAAAAGATTAAAAATAAAAAGTATTATACTAAACACTTGTCTTCACCAAGTGATGTAAGAGACTTAGGCAAACATGGCCTTGATTGTCAAGAACTCTTACGATCAATCTTGGATCCCGAGACGACTCACACACTCTACGATGGACAATGGATGATGGTGGTGGATGATGGTGTTATGGTGGTGGTGGGTGGTGGATGAAGTGTGAGAGAGGTGGTGTGCCAAGGGATGAGATGGAATGAAACCAAGCACTCCTATTTATAGGCTGAACAGAAGGCTGGGCACGGCCCCGTGTCCGCTGGACACGCCCCCGTGCCCGTCTGACACTCTCTCTCCTCATTAATTGTAATTCGCAATTACAATTAATGCGCCTGCTGTACTTTCACCACGCCCCCGTGCCCGTTGGACACGGCCCCGTGGTGGGCAATGGAAGCTTCTATAAGTTTGTCTTTTATGTTGCTTCTTGGGCACGGCCCCGTGCTGGGTGAGCACGGGGCGTGTTCAGACTTCTGCTTTCTCTTCTTTGCCTTGGAGGATGCCGTTGAGGGTCCGGGCAGTCTACTTTTATTCCTTTTCTTGTATTTATGCTAGAATTAGTTGTCTTTTTGCTTCTTTTCTGAATTTGAGCTCATTTCATCCTGAAAATACAAAAGAAAGACAAAAACACTCTTTTTCCAACATTAGTACTTAAAAAGGGTTAGTTTTATGCCTTAATTGATGTGATTTATTTGTTGTATTTTACACACATCAGTGCCAGATGTATTCCATGAGCATGCGGAGCCATTTCTGGAGTTTATTCTGATATACACAAATATACAAATATACAGATTAGTTTGTTTTGGGAACCCAGATTTGCTTCATTTCGAATCTATCGTGGTTTTGACCCACTTTGGCCTCTTTTTGTTTCCAAAAATAGGCAGTTGACTCAACCAGATTTTTAACAGACTTCTTAAGATAATTTAATTGATATGTGACGTTTGTAAGAAAATCATGTTCTGGTTTAGAAAACTTCTTGGTTTTACAATGTTTCGCTGTATGTCCTAAATGACCACAGCGAAAGCATCTTTTATGTCTGGGTCTTTTGGTGTTAGAAGATGATGTATGTGATGAGAGTCTTGAGCTTTCTGCTTTCTTCATTTTCTTGTTCACTCTGCTTTCATCTTCTGAGTGTTCTTCATCACTGTCTGAATCGAATGAACTTTCAGACATGTTGTCCTCGCTTGATCCTTGCTCTTCACTTGCTTCGTAACTTGACTCATTGTAGCTTCGATCTTTGTCTGAAATTTCTGAGTCCTGGTCTTCAATGGTTTCAGAACTTGAACATTTGAAGCTTTCATCACTCGCTGTTTGTTCTTCACTTGAACTTTCTGATCCTCGCTCGTCGTCTGAGGCAATGATGCTTGAGTCTTCATTGCCTTGATCTTCAGTGACACTCTTTTCTGAATCTGTCATACCTGTTCTGGAAGGAATAAATTCGGGAATTTCCTCTGTGAGGAATTTTCCAAAACTATTCCTTTTTAATTCTGGCACAAATACAGGAGATTCACAAGCAACTTTATCATCACAACACGCATAATTTAAATCATGACATTCAGACACACAATGTTCACGATCACGGGTCTCAAATGTAGGCAAATGGCCCTTACAGTCATCCGAAGATTTAAATTTAGGCACTCGGCCATTACAGTCATCCATCCTACTTAAATTATTACATTCATCCTTAACATTGTTTTTCCTAGAACAGTTCCAGGCGAACCAGTTAACGGTGGAATAACTGTTGCCTGAATATCCGATTCCTATTTTTGACCCGCCGCAGTCTCCATCCTCATCGCACACATCTTCTTTACACTCAATGGGATCTGCATTGCTTTTAGAATAGTTAGCGGTTGTCTCATTTTCACAAGACTCATTTTGTTCAACAGAGGCCTTTTCATTGATAAGATCATTTTTGGGATGAGGAGTCGGCATAGGCACATAGTTTTTGCTATGTGGAGGAAAGAAAAGTTTTCTTTCATTTCCGTGCCTATCCTTATACCCAATCCCGTCCTTCACAAACGTTGGTCGTTGGAAGTTTTTAATGTCAGTAAAGACCTTTTGACTGACATTCCATTTATCTATTATAATTTGTAATTTGTTCTTTTCGTTCAAAGCTTTTTCTAATCTTTCTGTAAGATCGTTAATGATAAAATCTTTTCTAAACACAAATTCTTTAAGAGTTTGCATTTCAGCTAAAGTTGAGTTCAACTTTCTCTGATATGCAGCCTCATTCTGTTTAAGCTCGTTGTTAAATTTTAAAGCTTTGTCTTTTTGTCTTTCAAATTCTAGATTTAAGAATTTGTAATGTGCCACGACATCAACGCATGCAGGTGTGCATAATTTTTCTTTGAAACTAAGTGGAATACTGTTTACCAAGTCCTTGTCAGCCTTCTCCTTTGATGAATCTGCTTTCATAGCGGCTGCTGGGACCTTTTCCTTGCCCTTCTCAGATGCTTCTTTTGAAATATGCTCCTCTGCTTGACCACACTTCTTTTCATTTTCAGGCTCCACTGAAGTCAGAATGTTTTTCAAACCTTTGTCAGCAGTATTGTCTCCTTTTGGAATTCCAGCTGTCTGCTTCTCAAATTGCCTTGATGAGGATTCACCTGAGATCTTGGCCATCAGAGCTTTGTTGACTTGCTCCTTTGCTTCAGTAATTTCTTCACTCCAATCATAGTCTTCGACGACTAAAGTTTTTGGCGTGCTAGGAGACGCGTTGTTCTTATTCTCTTCAACTGTGATTTGCTTTACAGCAGGAGTGGTTTCACTGTTTCCTTCTTTCAACAGAGGACAATCACGCTTGAAGTGTCCTAGATTCTTGCAGTTGTAGCACCTAAGTTTAGATTTGTCAAAGCCAGCTTTTCCAAGACCCAAACGTTTTCCTGTCTTGTCTTGAAATTTCTTTAGCCTCAAAGTGATCATGGCCATTTGCCATTTCAGATCCATTTCCTCCATATCATCTGGATCAACCTAATACATGTCTTCAGCAGTGAACATCTCCTTTTTCAGTTCCCCAGACATCAGGGCTTCATAGCTGCTCAGAAATGTGTTAAAGAGTGACACGTTTTCAGTGGACACTTTCAACGCTTGAGTGTCAACAGTGATAGTATTCTCAACAAGTTGTGGGGCTTTTGATGCGCTTGCGGAAGCGTTCGCATAGATTAAGTCAGAAGCTTGTGGAGTAATGCCCCCTGAAGCAAGAAATGCCACATTTTTCAATCCAGCTGAGGTTTGAGTTGACTTTGGTTGGTAACCAGCAGTGTTCATCTCTCTTTTGTTGACATCCATTTCAAAGGCTCTTAGGGTGTTGATCAGATCGGACAGAGTGACAGGATTTGGATTGTTGAGGAAATCCTTCTTGATCATCATGCATTGTAGGCTCCATTCCTTGGGAAGTGAATCTAGCAGCTTCTTTATTGCAGCACGATTTGTGACAGGATTTCCCGCCTTCTTCATTTTGGTCATCATATTCAGAAAACGACTGATGTGGTCAGAAAGACTTTCTCCACGAACTCCACAAAACATGTCATATTGTTTCTGCACCATATCTCTCTTGCTTTCGATCAACTCTTCATTTCCTTCATAGTACTCAATCAATGCATTCCAGTGTGCATTTGCAGTTCGGTGTTCTTCAAAGATGTTGCAGTCGTTGGTTGATAGTGCCATGGTTAAGGCAGTGTGAGCACGAAGATCACGTTGAATAAGAGCCTTGTCTTCATCAGTAAAGGTAGTTGCATCATTGTTGGCAACTACTGCATCTCCTCGAACAACCGTTGGAATGTGGGGTCCAGCGGTGACAGATAGCCACAGATTGTAGTCAGTGTACTCGAAGAACGATTGAATGCGAGTCTTCCAAGTGCTAAAGTCTTCAGCACCTTTCAACTTTGGTGGTCGAGTGGTGGTTCCAGTCTCAAGGTCCGCTTGAGCAATTGGACTTAGTTGATTCAACGACATCTTTGCTTGTTTTAGACAAAATGGGGCTGATCAGTAGTTAATTTCCCTGACAAGTCACAGATGAACAATGGCAGAGCTAATTTCGCTGATGACCAACGAGACTCGAACAAATTCGCTAACAGATCTTCGAACTTCGCAGAGGCTTTAGGTAGTCCTGCACGAGCGAACACGATAACTCCGCTGACAAAACACAACACAGACGAAGGTTAGATTAATTCCGCTGAATACCGTGATAAGAACGCTGTGGTTCAGTATCACAGTTCTCGAAGTCGCCTTCGATAATTTCGCTCAAGGGTCACTGGACACTATTTCGCTGATGATCAGTAATTTCGCTCGAGTAATGATCATCGAAATTAGTGATCCTGCGATGAGTTTCTCAATGATTTGATTAATTTCGCTATATTCAACGCTGTGTTCGCTGACTTCAAAAAATAATTTCGCTATGTTCAAATATTGTTCGCTGTCTTCAAGTTAATTTCGCTGGACAGAGGGTTTAACACGAACTAAAACCCTCTAATCACTCAAAAACAGCTCAAAAACCATGTTTTGATGTATCAAAATGCCCAAAATAACTCCCTAATCATGTATTAACAACAACCTATCGATTAAACACGCCAAATCAATCCATTTTATGTCCAAAAATTTGAAAACTTTGAAACTCTTGAAAAACCCTCAAAACTATGAAAAATCTCAACAAGAACACAACAACCAAGAGCACTAAGGCTCTGATACCAAATTGTAGATCCCAAAACGAATCCGGATCACAGTGGTTGGTTGTTTTAACCCATAACACCTATTGATTAGGTGTTTGAGATATGAAAAGTTAAGAAAGATCAAAGATGAAGGTGAAGCTAATGGATTAATGAATACAACAAGTGTTGTATTGAATCCAAACAATAAGATATAACAATGAAACACCTTGGATATCAGATTTGAGCACGAGATCAACACAAGAATGTAACAACACCAATATTCATTGAAGAGCCAAAAGCTTAAGTTGGTTACAAGGCATGAGCTATATATAGTGTTCCTGATCAGCCAGCAAATTTATAAATTTGCTGGAATCTTATCTACACTAGGTCAGGAACCTAACTTCTAGAGATTTACAAAATAAGCCCTTGTACATTCAAAATAACTACAGACTATAACTAAACTAATCCAGCACAAGTATCAACTATCTCAAAAGTTCTAACATATGAACATCATCATTAATATCACATATGGCCAACCTAATTGGACCTTCACTTTAGTCACATGCAACTGACAAACTAATCATGAATTCTAAGTCATCATTTCATGTTATGATGCACATGAGTTCTAGGTACTTAAAACAAACCTTAAATAACTACTAGCCACACAATCGAGTTGATGAGATGATATTCGAGGGGGGGGGGTCTTAGCCAGAAGGGATGATGCTTGGAGGATATCTGCTGCCGTCGCCTTTACAAGGGGAGGTGCTTAGGGTTTGCTAAGTGATATTGTGAGTTGTGAATTTGTTGAAGTTAAAGGTTTACGTGATTTATAGCACAAGTGGGCCGGTGACTAACATGTAACATTCAATAATAAAACACAAGACATAGTGGCCGAGGTCAATTAGTTAAGTGGGCCGAGATCAAATAATAATATGTACGGTGTTGGACCGAGATCAATTTAAATGTTCAGTGGGCTCGGTGGCCATGTTCAGAGCTGATACGTTGACGGGCATTCACGTGAAGATGCGGCTCATTTGATGTGCGGCCCAAATGTCGAAACATTACTAGATAAGTTATTGTATCATTCAGTTTAACAAGGTTATACGATAGAACGTATTAATCATAATCGGGAACGATAACAAGAAGTAAGGATCAAAAGATGGAACGCTACCTTGAAAGTTTGGGTTGTCACATCTAGGTTTCATGTGAATTAATGGAATATGGAAACTGTTGGAATTGATTTGCAAATTAGAGTGTATAACTGTTTCCATAAATCTCGGTCGCACAAGTGAGACTGGATCGCACAATTTATCCACAGTCGCACAAGTCTATACCAATCGCACACGCTCAGCCTAGTTGTACAAGTACGATGCTTGGGCTGAACCTTCCAATGGGCCACACATTGGCTCACAAGCCAGTCGCACAAGATGTCCGGGTCGCACAGGTGGACTCAGTCGCACAAGAGGACCCAGTCGCACAAGCGGATGATTGGGCCGTAGTACTTGGGCCGAACACTTGCTAAGTCACACAAGAACGAGGTCAAACACATCGGCCCAATTCCCCAATCGCACAACTTAGTCTTGGGCCTTTAATTTGATTGGATCGCACATTAATGAATAAGTGAATGGCCTGCTTGTGTGTGTTTGTGGTTGTGTTGTAAGTTTAACGAATGAGTTGTAGAAGGCCTAGTAGTGCATTGCTTATGTTATGTGGTAACTTTCTAGTGCAATTACGTGAACGACTTGAAAGCGAACTGATTATGTGTACATGAACCTCATAGGTTTTGATTGATTAAGTGAGAACAAGTAACTAGTCTTACCGAGCAAACCAAGGTGAGTTCACTTCTCTTTACAAGCATGCGTCCGGTAGGGACAATCAAATAGGCAATTCAAATAAACGGATTTTTATAAACCCACCTCCTTGCAGGGATGTGAGGCAGTTTTCACAAACCCATATCCTTGTAGGGGATATGAGGCGGTTTCAGTAATTGTTGATGTTGGATAATACACTCACTTTCTATCACTTAAGTCCCATCATACTACCGAACAAGTTGCTTGTAGGGCAACGGGGTTATTAGTTGATAGCGCTATTAGGTTAGGCTCCCTTACGACGTACCTGGATAGGACGGGCGTGAACTAATAACTTTAAAATCATGACCAATGTTTGATAGAGCATTGGAGAAGGGCAAAAAGGAGCCATCTGCGGTATCGAGTTATTATCAACATAACATAAGTCAATACTTGTGTAGGATTGTGTGATGACCCGAATGAGTCGTTCAGAGGAGTTTTGATCTGTTTCAGATGTGGAAAATAAGAAACAGACTTCGAAACAGCTTGCAAATCACTTTAAACACCTTTCTGATTGATATTACACTGATTGCAACCACAGGATAAATCGGCAGCACCTCGGTATCCAAAATCAGAACTGTTTAAAGTGATTTGCAAGCTGTTTCGAAGTCTGTTTCTTATTTTCCGCATCTGAAACTGATCAAAACTCCTCTGAACAACTCATTCGGGTCATCACACGATCCTACAATTGGTATCAGAGCTCAGGAGGAGGAGTTCTTACCGGTTTAGCTCGAAATTTCTGTTTTTCTACACTTTCTTTTCAAAATCAACAACTTTTCACAGTTAAAATCAGCTCATTTTCTCATAGATTGTGTAACATTGTATTTTAACAAACCCTTGAGAGTTTCAGGCCTTAAATCAGTTTAAAAGTGGTAAAAATGGACCAAAGACCTGATTCCGCTTGAACGAACACTTGATGATTCCGCTTCAAAATCATTATTCCGCTTGAGAATTTCAAGCGAAATCAGATATTCCGCTCGAAATTGCCTTATTCCATTTCAAAGTTTATATTCCGCTTGAAAGTTCAAGCGAAATCAGTGATTTCGCTCCAAAGTGTGCTGATTCCGCTCCAAACTGGGTATTTCGCTTGAAAGTGTTAGTTGGCGTTTTCGCTTGAAAAGGTATTCCACTTGAAATTGATTCCGATTGAAAGTAACAGTTTTTGAAAATTGTTTCCGAATCATGAGTGAAGAATTTTACAACACGTTTGCCATATCTCCGACTACTCCTGCTTCCATTGCCCAAAACATGAATCTGGAAAATGAAACTGGAACATTACAGAAACCCCCGAAGCTAATGAGCATTGAGGAGTATTACGGTTGGAAAGATAGGTTTGAAAAATGGGTTCAAGCTAACCATCTGAAATCATGGGAGTGTATTTTGAAGAAGTATGATCTACCACGCAATGATCTACAAGTTGAGAAAACAATTTCTAAGTTTACTGACCAAGAACGAGATATGTACAAAGCTGAAAAAATGATGATCAGTCTACTTCAGCAAGCTATTAAAGAAGACATCTTTGTATTGCTTCAACATGATAAAACTTCAAAATCAATCTGGGATGCTCTTAGAATCAAGTTTGAAGGAAGTGAAAAGATGATCAAGAGTAAAAAGGCACTGCTTAAGAAAGAATTTGATCTTTTCACCAGTTTGCCCGGGGAAGATACAAAGAAATTGATCGATAGATATTGCCACTTAGTACGATCTATGTCAATGCTAAGCATAACTAAAGATCGAGAGGAATGGGTTGATAAGTTAGCTGATGCTTTACCTCAGAAAGAGTGGTGTACATATTTGATGATCTTGAAGAACACAGGAGAATATGATGGTTTGACGATTTCTCAGTTCATTGAGAAGATTGAGGGTCAAGATCTTGAACAGCAAAAGATTGCAAGGATGAACAATCCAAGTGGTCAACAAGACGTAAAAATGTATTACAAAGGCAGTGTTTAAGAGGTTGAAAGAAGCCCGAAAATTCAAACTGCGTTTAGTGCTGGAAATTCATCTGAAAATGTTGATCAAAGTACAAACAACAGCTGTGGATTCTCTTCATATCCAGGTGTGAATCCAAAGAGCTCAACATCAAGTTTTCACTCTCAAAGCTCAAAAACTGGAAATGGTTGTGTGATACAATGCAACATTTCATTAAATCTTCCAGATGGTCAAAGTTTTTCTGACGAAATTGCAAAAGATCACATGGCGTTACTTGCAACTGTGCTACAATCCTTTGAAGGTCTGGTTGCAGGGAGGATCAGAAATCCTATGCTAACGAAAGAGGATTACGATTAGATAGATGCTGAAGAAATGGAACTCATGGACATCAAATGGTGTCTAGCTAGTGTCCTGAGAAGAGCTGAAAAGTTCAAGATGATTACTGGAAGAAATGATTTTCTTGATGTACATGTTTCTACTTTAGGTTTTGATAAATCTAAAGTTACTTGTTTTCGTTGCAGGGAGAAAGGTCATTTCAAGAGGGAATGCAAGAATAGAGAAGCAAATGAAGCAAAGAATCCATTTGGAAAAGATGACTACTACCGGAAAGCCATATATCAACAAGTCGGTCAACAACAACAACAGGAACCACAAGTGGCTCATGGTAGAAAAGTGATAGAGGATTCTTCAAAAAGAGCATGTTTGGGGAATCAAGAAAATTTTAGCTAGAACAAATACATTTCATCCGACAGCAAAGCGTGCTTAATTAATCAAGAGGATGAAAAGTTACCAGAAGGTTTTAGCTGGGATATGTTTATGGATGAGAAAGGAGAGTTTAAAGATTTTATTGCTAAAATTGTGAAACAACCAGATATGTTTACCGAGTGGATGAAAGCAATTGGTGTTAGAGTGAAGAATGAAGAAGAAAAGTTTGTTTCATCAGATGAAAGCTCACTAAGTTCAGATGAAAGTTCAGAAAAGTAACTGCTTTTGATCAAACACCATCTGATTCTGGTTTTTCAGATGATAGTTCTGATAAGTCAATTGGGTTTGATCAATCACCAACTGATGACAGTGATGATAATGAAGAAGAAAAACATATTAATGTTGCAAAAACTCATCTATCTCCTGAAAGTTTTCAATTTTATTTTGCAGATCGCTTGGAGAAGCTGAAGGAGAGACGGGCAGCAAAAGAACAAAAGAAAATGAAGTCTGAAAGTGTTGCTCAAAAAGATGAGATTGTTCAAAATGAAGAATTTAAATTGTTGCTAAGGAGATTGTTGAAACTAAGAAGGTGACTGAAGCAGAAAAGGTAGTTGAAGTTAAGAAGATCATCGAAGTAGAAAAGATTGTGGAGGTCATCAAGCCTTGCCCAAAGTGTCTTGAATCTTGCAAAGAATGTGCAGCAAAAGACGAGAAGTTGGCTGAGCTTGAGAAAATGAAGGAACAATTACTGTTCAATCTCAACTACATGAAGGAATCTTACGATGTATTGAACAAGACAGTAACTGGTCTTCAAAAGACAAATTCTGAAAGAGAAAAGGCATTAACTATGATGAATGATGTGATGATGACAAAGCAAAAAGCTATAAATCATTACATTGAGGAGTGTGCCAAGCTGAAACAAGAGTTGGAGACTGAAAGAATTGAAAATGAGAGAATCAGACGTTTATTACAGAGTTATTCTAGTTCTGATTATCTTATTGATCGAATTTATCCAACTGTTGCAGGTTTCGAAGCTTTTCAGGATGACAAGCCAAAGAAGAAGGATACTGGTAAGAAACCGAGTATTAGCTATAACAAGTGTCCGCCTCCGATCTGGGAAGATTATTCTCCCAGAAAACCAAATGAGGAGCAAGTCGAAAAAGTAGTCAATATAAAGCTAAAAACTGATACAACTGATGATTTACCAGAAAACATTGACGTCACTTTCACATTGTCTGACACTGATCATGAGTCTAAGTTAATTAAAAAGGTGGTCGATCAGGTGTTGGATACAGATGAGGAGTCTGAGTCAAAATCTGAGTCCGGAGACTCAAGTTTGTCAGTCAATAGTCCAAAATCGTCGGTTAAACAGGCTTACAGTAAAGAGTTTTTGTTATCAAAATCAAATTTGAATGATGAAATATTCGAAGTAGCATATACTTTGAATGATTCTGACAAATTATATTCTGACAAAGAGTTTTCAATAAGAGGTGTTAAAACTAATTTGAACAAAAAGGTTTTCAAATTAACAGAAATTAGTATTTCTGAAATAAAAGATTTAATCTTTCTGAAAAACCTAGAAAATACACCTTAAGAGTTCAACAAAGGATAAACAAGAAAATGAGTTACAATTATGGTTCAGAATTTCAAAAGAAACCAAACCATAATGGTAATTTCAAAAAGAAAGGTCTCGGTTTTATTCCACTTGAAAATTATAAAAATGAGAAAATTTCTAAAAATACAAAATTTGTTTCAGGTCCGTCTGTTGAAGAGGAAAAGAAGAGTTCATTCTGGAGACAATCAAATCAAGAATTTCTTGCTGAGAAGAAGAAAAATGAAGTTCAGAGGAAGGAAACTAGAACCTGTTTTAGATGCAATGAAGTTGGTCACATTGCATGGAATTGCCCATTAGCAACAAAAACAAAACAGGGTATTTCTGAAAAAATTCAAAGAAGTAGTTGTTGAAAAAACCGAACCACCAACAGAGAAATTTAAAGTGTTTAAAAATTCTACATATGAAGTTGGTGAATGTTCAAAGAGATTTTACAGGAGAAGTGTGAAGCTTGACAACCAAAAGTGGGTTGTTAAGAAATCTAATGTGAAAAATGGCGATGAATCTGATTCCACAAAATCAGAGGAGCCACATGTTGTTAAAAAAGGTGAAAACTCAGTTCCTCCAATGGATGATGAGAACTTTCCACCATTAAGGACTGAAAAATTTAAACAAAAGATTGGGAAAGTTGAGATCTCAAATCAATTTTATTCTGAGAAGAATGATTTTGATGTTGAGAAAGTGTTCAATGGAAATGTGAAAAAGATTTTTGGAAAAATGATTGAAGGTAAAGTTCAAGGGGTTAAAGATTTTTATGCGACAATGAAAGCAACTTATAACCCTACTGAACAAGAATTAAAAACACCCAAGTTTGGTAACACATGGGTGGAAATTCTTTTTCCTTGAACAATCTGACTTGTTGGAGATCCCAAGTTTGTAATTGCGGATCAGGAATCGGCATCATTCTTAAAATTTATGTTTGTGAAAAATTTTAAAATTGTTGAAATTTTACAGGTTGTGACTTGCCGGAGCTTCCAGGTAGGTAAGTGTAAAGCAGGAATCGGTATCTTGATTGGTAAAATGATTTTGTGTAGATGTTTTATTCCTACATGTGGTACAGGTGGTAAGTTTACAAGTGATTCATCAAGGTCATTAGTTTGAACTTGATGTAATCATCATACAAGTGGTTAAAATTGAAGAAGATGATGAACTTTAACCTACAAGTGGTAAAAAGAAACTTATTTTCTGGAAAATCATTTTGATTAAAACAAACTTAAGTGTTTTGAAATCTTAATGAGAAAATAGTTTGTTGAAAAGGGGAGATCTGATTGTTTATGCCAAGTGGATGGCGAATTAAGGCGATCCGATAACGGTTGTCAAGTTACTTGTACAGTTTGTTTTCAAATTTCTTTAAATGTGTTTGCATTTTAGAGGGAGTAAAAATTTCAGAAAATCCAAAAACATTATAAAATTCAAAAATGAGTTTTGTTGTATAAAAGAGGAAATGATAGTACATCAATGGACTGTCACAACATGCTAAAGAATTGGAAAGTTAAAAATGTGATAAACAATCTCACTACAGATGTGCCAGTAGGTTTTTACACATTTAGTAGATTGTGACGAGATATAAACCTAAATTCAAACTTGCTTATTTTGTGGGTAACAATTTCTTGGATATATGGGTAACCCCCGAAATCTTGTTTGAAAGGTCCCTCTTTCTGAGATACTAGGTCTTTATACTCAGTGATATCTGGGGTATTATCCCGGGACTTCTGCTGAATGGAAATTCTGACCTAGTTCCCGTATAATACTTTCTACAAATGCTTGAAATATAGCATCACCCTCAGCATAAAAAATGATGAAACATTGAAAAATGTTAATGATGTGCTGTTGAAGAAAAGATCCGCTAAAGGGGACATACCAAAAGTCGAACTGTCATCTCTCTGCTGAACGGAAGTTCTGACCTGAGCTCTCACGGTTTCGCATCTAACCCCTTACATATATCATCTAGGTATACTCACCTGTAAGACTGAATATTGGGATTTGGATACGGGAGTATATTCAAGTAGTGGGACACATAAATAAGTTTAAGTGCTTAAAACATTAATCTCGTATCTCTAAACAGTTGAAATTTGTGTGAAAACTTAAGTGGACCAATATACTGACAATCTAAGTAAATTGTTTAGAACTTAAAATGAAATGAAGCTTAACGGTGTTGGTGATTTGTCTCAAAAACTGATATGATCCTCTTACGCAAACTCACAAAAATATTGTCTGTAAATAGTTCTTTACTGCATTTCATATAAAAATCCAAAAAGATTTTCAGTGTGTTTTAGCATAAATTTTGAAAAATTTCAAAAAGATTTTCGACAACTGGTGTTGGAGAGCTGATTTTCAAAATTCCAAGTGCTAGACATGATGATCATTTTGAGGGGGAGTCTATTAAATCTAAAAATGGTTGAATATTCTTCTGAAAAGTGATTTCTAATATTCTGGATGTTTTGAAAAGGAAAGTCTAAGATGGTGCATATAATTTAATATTAAATTGTTAAATTTGTGAAATCTTATGTTTGTGGTAAAGACTGTGCAAGTTTGAGTAAGAGCTGGGTTAATCGACCCTGAGAAGTTTGAAATTTGAGAAGAGTTAGGGTTTTGATACCCGAGGACTCTGAATCTGAGAATAAAGCTAGGTGATCTTGGGATAAAAGCCAGATTGTGATCCTAAGCAGGATTTGAGACAGTTTACGATTCTGATGCTGATGATGCTGATGAACTTAAAGAATCAAGAGATCTGATTAAGAGAATTAGTTAGCTCAAGAGCCAGACTCAGATCCTGGAAGTTATTAGTGTTCGAAGGGAGCATGTTGATGCTGATAGTAAGAGTAAAGCCCAAAGACTGATAAAGACTGAAGATGCGAAGACTCGACATTGAAGACTCGACATTGAAGACTCGTCAACATCTGAGGGGGAGTCTGTTGGTGCATACATCTGTCATCTTCGTCTTGTATCGAGTCTTGTATCTAGATATGTTAGATAAGGGCACGGTGTACGAGAAAATAGCAGATTTAAGTGTAATTTAGGTTGATTTCGCTTGAAATAGCTGATTCTGCTTGAATGTGTCTTGTGCAGTTTCAAGCTGAATCACAACAATAGCTATTCCGCTTGAAATGCATTTGACATGTTCAAGCGGAACTTGTTGCCTGTAAATAGCAAGCTCAAGTGAAATCTCTATAACAGTTCTGATTTCGGATACCGAGGTGCTGCCGGTTTATCCTGTGGTTGTAATCAGTGTTATATCAATCAGAAAGGTGTTTAAAGTGATTTGCAAGCTGTTTCGAAGTCTGTTTCTTATTTTCCGCATCTGAAACAGATCAAAACTCCTCTGAACGACTTATTCGGGTCATCACACGATCCTACAACTTGGTAACAAACGGTTAAACAAAACGTGAACTCGCCAGCTTTTGCTGATACACTTTTAATAGCATGCTTGCGGGTTCTTAGGTACACTGTCACGGAACTTGCTGTCTGGGAAGCTGGAGTGGTCATGGGTCGTGGCTCTTGGGAACACCCCTTATGTTACATTGTTTTGAACACTTTCATTAAACTTGTTGAACAAACTATTATGCTTCCATTGAACATGTTTGATCTTTTAAACCGGTGTTTGAATTAAACTATTTTGTTAATGGGAAGTTCTATTTTACTTTGGTTCAATGTGATTAGTGGCTAGATCCAGGTACGCCACACGCTATGGGGGGTTTTCCGCTAGTGGTATTTTTGGGGGTGTGACAGCTGAGGTTGTACAACTACGTATTGTATAGTTATGGATGCTAAAGTTTTTAATAAAGGGATATACCATGTTATGATACGTTATGCAAAGTTATGTGATAATGTGTTTTATATGTATGATATGTTTGGTTCATTTTTTGTTAAGTGCTTTTTTTTAACTAGAACTCGCTTAGTATAGCTAACTAAAAATACGCACATCATGTTAAAATATAGGTCTACGTGGAAAATGGGAGCTTATGGACATCTGGGCATTGGCTGGAGGCGTACTCCCCATATCATGTATTGCAATCCTAGTTATGTTTTGTTTGTTTAAGAAAGTTCTTTAACTTTTCGGTATGTAATTTTGAATGCTATTGTTGGTTGTAAGGATTTATCTTCCGCTGCTTATGGTTGAAATTTATGGTCTAAAAACTAGGGGTGTGCAAGGTTGGATTTGGGTTTTGGTTTTTGATAACCTTTCGGTTCCGTTTTTTTTTTCAGTTCTAGCAACAGTCCGGTTCAATTTTTCTGTCTTTGAAACAAAGTTATGTAAGATTAAAAAATAAAGCATAAAATCCAAAATTTACGAATCTTTCTTAGATATTTACATTTAAATTATTATATTTAATTGTTAGAACCTTTTATTTAAATTTGTAAGTGTTGAAGAAAACGAAGAAAGATCTAATGCATGATCAAATATGATGGAAAACAAGTCAAGAAGGTTAAACCAAAGATGAAAACTAACAAAGGGATGACTGAACTTCGATTATTTGCATCAGAGAAAGATAAGATATCTTTCCACAAATGGAAGAAGACTGTACTAGAAAAGAAGAGAATCTGATGAATCTAATGGTAATCTAATGATTACCATCTGTCCCGGATCAGATCATATCTTTAGATATTTGATGATTGATATATGATGATTAGTCACTAGATATCTGATGTCGCCACCTGTCAGACTTGAGAAGGATGGCAGACTTCTAGTTGGCAAATGGAAAATTTAGATTCAATAAATACGTCGACACTTTCCAGAAGTCAACTACAAGAATATACAAATGTTTATTCATGCAAAACATTATCTAATATAACATTTTGGGTCGACTCTTAGGAACAGTTCCAGTTTCCAGGTTTCTTGACCTACATTTGCCGGTCAGTCTCCCATTTTTTTGAAACTGAGAGGCCAGAGCACAGAAAGCCGACGGCAGAGAGAAGTGAAAGGCTAGAGGGAGAGAGAGCAGAGAACCGTTGTCGCCGGCAGTCTGTTGGTTCGTGGCTAGAGAGCAACCGTCACTAATCGTGTCACACCCAAAACACGAACACCTATTACCCTAAGTCTGAAACAAAGATACAGTATTGCCCTTTTGAGAGAAAGGGTTTGCCACTGGCGACCGGTGTTGGTTGTGGGGGTTTACTGTCACGGCCTCCGGCCCGGTTTTACCCGGTCCAGAAGTCGTGGGACAGAAACCCGTGGTATTGTTATTTAATTTGGTAGCGGAAATTTTGACAGGCTCTTTTAAACTGAAAATGCCCACTTATTTTATTTCATAATTTGGGACAACCCCCATAATTTACAATAAAGGAAATTTCATGAGGAAGTTCCTTGTTTTACAAAACATGTTTATTTATTTTACTGAGCCACTTCTTCAAGCTTTTAGTGCTATGCAGCAATTTTCCCTGGTTCACAGTAAATCATCTGAAACATGTTTGAAAAAGATTTTTATCAGCGGGGAAATACTGGCGAGTCACTCAGGTTATATAAAACGACACCTTAGTTATAAATTACAGCATAAGAGCGATTACAATGGCTACTATCTTATTTTTATCTGGCGCCGTGTCACACCCTGGTGACGATGGTCATATCCCTACTGGGTCCTTTAACCCAAGTAGTGATGATTATCACGGTTAGGTTGGTTAACCTATCCGTGAGAAATTAGTAATGTGCACAATACCCCACTTGCCAGTGATTGATGATAACCAAGACTTAATCCCTGTAATTAGAACTGTTGAAAATAATTTGAGTATTGTAAAACATTGTTGATTAAAAGAGAATGACTCACATTGCAAATTTAGACGGGCAGAGTTTTGCCTACTGATTATAGCCTGATAACTTAGTTAAATAACAATGCACACGAAATTAGGTCAGTAACATAATAAAACATTTACGATAACTCACGAAATCAAAACCCTCACGACGAATGACAAAGTATAGCCGAAATACGGGTAACACTTAAACATCCATCGGATCGGTTTCAATCGATCTGACATTGTATCGTAGCAATGATCGAGTTATTACCCTTGATCGTAGCAGCGTTTTCCTATTTTGAATGTGATTTTCAAACAGAAAGATTGAGATTTTGATAAATTTCTCGCACACAGACGATCAGTCCATGCACAGCCAATTTATAGCAGAAATCTGGGTTTTACGCGGCCCAGGTAAACCCTCTCAAGACCCTTACTCGGCCCGCGAGGGCCACCTAGTCGACAACTAGGGCTACCGTGTCACGTGTAGGCCCGCCACGTGGCTTACACGTGGCCTGGAAGGTGTCCCGGTCAATTGTTGCTATGTCGCGGCCCGCGTAGGCTTAGCCTTATGGCTTACGCGGCCTGCCAGAGATTCAAAATCCTTGATTTCTTGATTTTTCATAAGCACTAGGGTTTCAGGGGTCCGGGTTTTTACTTACGGGACATTTTTGGACATTTTTGCAGGTCCTTACATCCTCCCCACCACATTTAAAATCTCGTCCCAGAGATTTACTGAAATAAGTGAGGATATTTCCGCTTCATTTCCGATTCCAGTTCCCACGTATATTCTGGTCCTCTTTTGGAGTTCCACTTGACTTTGACCAGTACAAGTCTTTTATGCTTGAGAAACTTGATCTTCCTGTCTTCTATTTGGAGCGGTTTTTCAACAAATTTCAATTTTTCATTTACCTCTATATCTTGAAGAGGTACTACCAGGGATTCGTCAGATAAACATTTCTTGAGGTTAGATACATGAAATACGTCATGTACTCCAGCGAGCTCTTCTGGTAGTTGTAAGCGATGGCCAACAGGTCCTAGCCGCTGGATCACCGGGAATGGTCCTATGTATCTTGGACTTAGTTTTCCTTTCTTACCAAATCGAACTACTCCTTTCCAAGGAGAAACTTTTAAGAGTACCTTGTCTCCAATTTGAAATTCTAGTGGTTTGCGTCGATTGTCTGCATAACTCTTCTGGCGACCTCGAGCTGTCTTCAGTCTTTCCTTGATTTGAGTTATCTTGTCGGTGGTTTCCTGTACGATCTCGGGGCCTGATAATTGACTTTCTCCTATTCTGCCCAACAAACTGGAGTTCTACATTTTCGTCCATACAGTGCTTCGAACGGGGCAGCTTCGATACTTGCATGATAACTATTGTTATATGAGAATTCAATTAAGGGTAGGTGGACATCCCAGTTTCACCAAAATCTAGTACACATGCTCTGAGCATGTCTTCCAGGGTTTGGATCGTCCTTTCACTTTGTCCATCTGTTTGGGGATGGTATGCAGTACTCAAGTTTAATCGGGTCCCCATTGCTTCTTGGAAACTTGTCCAAAAATGTGAAGTGAAACGACTATCCCTGTCTGATACAATGGAGAGTGGGACTCCATGTAAGGATACTACCTCGTCTACATACAACTTTGCTAATTTTTCCATGCTAAAGGTTTCCTTCATGGGTAGAAAATGAGCTGATTTGTTTAATCGATCCACAATTACCCAAATCGCGTTGTTACCTCTCCTAGTTTTAGGCAACTTAGTAACAAAATCCTTTGTTATTAGTTCCCACTTCCAAACAGGCATTTCTAGTTGTTGAAGTAAACCTGAAGGTTTCTGGTGTTCTGCCTTAACTTGCGAACAAGTTAGACACTTAGATACATATTTAGCTATGTCCTTTTTCATTCCTATCCACCAAAAGTTATTTCTTAAATCTTGGTATATTTTGTTGTTTCCAGGGTGCATGGTATATCTAGATTTATGGGCTTCTGTTAAAATCTTATCTCTTAAATTTCCTTCCTTAGGCACCCAAATTCTTTTCTAGTGGAATCTCCAAATTCCATCAGTCCATTGCTCTAATTCTTTTATCCTCCCCTTCATTCCTTCAGCATCATCCTTGATTGCTGTTTCTTGAACGTTCTTCAGTTGTTCCATTAAATCTACTTGAAGATTTAATCTAAGAGCACGAATTCGTCTTTGTTTTTTCATAATACTTACGACTTAAGGTGTCTGCTACTACATTTGCTTTTCCTTCGTGATATTGAATATCACAGTCGTAGTCACTTAGAATCTCCATCCATCTTCCTTGCCTCATATTTAATTATTTTTGCCCAAATATGTATCTTAAACTCTTATAATCTGTATAGACTATAAACTTACTTCCATACAGGTAGTGTCTCCAGATCTTATGGGCAAAAATTATTGCTCCTAATTCTAAGTCATGAGTCGTATAATTCTCTTCGTGCTTCTTCAATTGTCTTGATGCATATGCAATTACCTTTTTGCGTTGCATTAACACACATCCTAATCCTATCTTAGAAGCGTCTAGTATACTTAAAAATCTTCTGTCCCTTCTTGCAAGGCTAGAATAGGTGCATTTGTTAACTTTTGCTTTAAAATCTTAAAGGCCTCTTCTTGCCTAGGTCCCCATTCAAACTTAACTGTTTTATAGGTTAGCTTAGTTAATGGTTTAGCTATCTTAGAAAAATCTTTAATGAACCGCCTATAGTATCCAGCTAATCCTAGAAAACTTTTAACTTCTGTGGCTGATTGCGGAACCTTCCATTTGGTGATCGCTTCTATGTTTGAGGGATCTACCTGAATACCTTCATGATTCACCATGTGACCTAAGAATTGCACCTCCTGTAGCCAAAATTCACATTTCGAGAATTTGGTGTAAAGCTTTTCCTTTCTTAACAAAGTTAAGAGTGCATGCAGGTGCTCACAATGCTCTTCCTGGTTTTGGAATAAATAAGTATATCGTCAATGAAGATAATTACAAATTTATCCAAATACGGTTTACAGATTCTATTCATCATGTCCATGAATGCTGCAGGAGCATTTGTTAGTCCAAAGGGCATGACTGTAAACTCGTAGTGACCATACCTAGTTCTGAAAGCGGTTTTAGGTATGTCTTCTTCTTGTACCTTCAACTGGTGGTATCCTGAGCGTAAGTCTATCTTAGAAAAGTATCTAGCTCCTCGCAATTGATCAAAAAGATCATCATTCCTAGGTAATGGGTATCGATTCTTAATTGTAACCTTATTCAATTCCCTATAATCAATACACATTCGCATTGAACCATCTTTCTTTTTCACAAACAACACTGGTGCTCCCCACGGGGATGAAGTAGGTTGTATGAATCCTTTGCTTAATAATTCATCTAACAGCTTTTTCAATTCTAGCATTTCGATGGGTGCTAACCGATAAGGTGCCTTAGCTATCGGTGTAGTCCCAGGAATTAGATGAATTCTAAATTCTACTTCCCTATCAGGTGGTAATCCAGGTAGTTCTTCTGGGAATATATCAGGGTATTCTGATACTAGTGGGATTTCCTTGAGTTCCTTATTTTTGGTATTAATAACTACCGAAACCATATACATTATTCCTTGTTTTCTTGAATAACTGGCCATTTTCATTATTGAAATAAATTTCATTGGCTTTCGGGGCTTATCTCCTGTAACCATAATTACTTCTCCTATGGATGTATGAATTTCTATGGAATTCTTGTCACAGAGGATTCGAGCATGGTTGGCTACTAACCAATCTATTCCTAACACAACATCGAATCCGGCTAAATTCATAGGTAAGATGTTTGCAAAGAATTTATGGCCGAAGGGTTCTATCATTCCTTTTTGCAAAACCTTATCTATGCTAACAGAATTCCCATCTGCCGTCTCTACCGTAAAAACTTGTCTAAGTTTAGTTAAAGGTTGCTTAAGAGCTTGGCAGAATGAAGTATTTATAAAACTTTGGTTTGCACCAGAGTCAAATAATACTTTTGCATAAAACGTCGTGAACTAGGAACGTACCAGCTATTACGTCTGGAATCAGATCTGCTTCCTGTGAGTCAACTGAAAGGCTCTTGCATTCTTCTTATTAGTTCCTTCAGCAGGTTTGATTTTGTTGTCAGCTGGTTTGACCAGTTTCGGGCAGTCTGGTCTAAAATGTCCAGCTTCTCCACAGTTGAAGCAAATTGTCGATTTCTTTCTTCTGCAATCTTCTTCTTGATGCCCCAGAATTTTGCAGAAATTACAGTATCCCTTACATTTTCCAAAGTGCTTTCTTTTACAGGTATTGCAAAATGGCGGGGTGGATGATTGCCCAGTCCCCTTTTTCTTGAAGTTGCTACTCGTATTACCCCCTCGGAATCCTTGGGTAATCTTTTGAGCCAATTCCTTCTTTCTGTTTTCTTCTCGCGTACGCACCAGTCCGTCAGTTAAGGTGTTGGCTAATTCCACCATTCTAATGCCTCTTCCTTAAAAATGTGAGAAGCATACATGACCTTATCCTCCTCGGCACATTTACTTATTTTAATTACTGCTTCAGTCTTTTCCAACCAACGCAGTGCAGCAGTCGCCCCTTCATTACCTGCAAATTCAACGGGTTTACAGGCAAGAGATTCTTTATAAGTGCAACCAGGTGTTGCAACTTTCATTTTCCTGAGTACTGGGCTTGAACCACATTATTATCATTGTTGCCCGCCTCTGTTAACACTGTTACTAAGATTGGCATCGCGAGTACGCTTGTTGTGGTTGGCTTGTGAAGGTTCCACGGGGTTTTTAACAGTAGCGACAATTGTGGGGATAGCGTTGGCTATTCCCTGAGCGACGATGTTTTCTATATCTTGCCTATTAAGAAAGTGATCCTCATTGTTTTGCTCAGATTGGTTAACTTCATTAACTGGTTCATTAACAGCGTGTTCCATGTGTTAATTAACAATATATATAAGTTATTGGCACAAATAAATAACGACCAAACGCAATAAAGCAATCGCACATAATCACGTCAACACGTATAGCCAAAATTGTCGACTCTGCGACTTTCATATTTTATATATTTTAGTATGCATCCATACACACCAGATATATTACAAAAGTTTTATTTTAAATTATTTTACATGATTATATTTTTATTATTTATTATTATTATTATTATTATTATTATTATTATTATTATTATTATTATTATTATATTATTAAACACATAACCACAAAAACACAAAAATATGTTTTAGTTTTAGGGGGAGTCTGTTGGTGCAGTTTTCTGTCGACTACATCTTCGTTCGAGTCTTAGTCTTAGAATGTTAGATTAGGGCACATTGTACGGGAATATAGAGTAGTAGTTGTGATTTCCCAAGAAAGTTGATTTCACATATATGGACATGTCACTATATGGGAAATCAGAAAGTTGATTTCACATATATGGACATGTCACTATGTGGGAAATCAGAAAGTTGATTTCACATATATGGACATGTCACTATTTGGGAAATCACATTATATGATTTCGCTTTTATGGACATGTCACTATGTGGGAAATCACTTTGTATGATTTCGCTTTTATGGACATTATGTCACTATGAGTGAAATGTTCACACTATAAATACCCCATGAACGAAATCATTTGTAACAGTTCTTGTTTACGGATACCGAGGTGCTGCCGGTCTTCCAATTGAATGTAAACACTGTAATATCAATCAAAAGAGTGATTTAAGTGAATTTCTAGCTGTTTCTACGTCAGTTACTTGTTTTCCGCACATGTAACTAATCAAAACTCCTCTGATAGACTTGTTCGGGTCAACATACGATCCTACAAGTGGTATCAGAGCTCAGGAGGAGGAGTTCTGCAGAGAATAGCTGGAATTCATCGAGATTTCTTACTTCTACACCTTCTTTCATCATTTCAGAGAGATTTACCGGTCAAAATTCGCTCAAAATTTCACAGATCATAGATAATTGGACATTAACAAACCCTGGAAAGTTTGACACTAAAATTCGGACTAAAATGGACAAAATTAGGCCCCGAGTTAATTTCGCTTTTATAGACATCTGGTGATTTTGCTTATAGTACACACCTGATTTCGCTCTTAGTGTCCTGATTTCGCTCAAGTTACAGGCTGATGTCGCTCTTGTGACACATTTATTTTGAGGTTTCGCTCATAGCTACCTGATTTCGCTCCCGTGTCACAAAAGTTGAGAGATTTCGCTTTTGTGAACATCAGATTTTGCTTTTGAGTGCCTTTTGATTTCGCTCCAACCAATTAATTGAAACCTGTTGGCTATAATTGATTTTGCATGCATTGTTGTCGTCCACTAAGATTGTGAGGTCCAGTCATTTGAATTTGCTTTGAAAAGTTATCACGTGATTAACATTGAACGGCATAATTTTAATCATTCAATAGTATTCAATTTAAGTTGTCGGCACATGTGATCCAACTTTTAATCGGTCCAATCAGATTCACTTAACCACCGGCCTACTTGTTCTAATCGGCTAATTACTTTTGATATTATCAATTCACATAACATGTCATCGGCCCAAGAGTAAAAGCTATTGGCCCAATCAGTTTTGTTGAACAATTAAGTATGTCGGCCTAGTGGGTTTTTGGACCCAATCATATTTGAGTTGTAAAAGTTGTTGTCGGCTAGTTAATATTGGATTTGTTCTAAAAAAGAGGTCCAATCAACAATTTAATCGATGATCATTGTGACAGTCCACTACATATGTGCAAACCAATCAACTCATTTCAATTAAAGTTCATGATAGAGGCCTAATGAGACTTTTGATTGGTGATTATGTTATCGGCTAATAAATAAGGATGTATATGATTCACAGTATGATTTGAGGTTCATTGAGTATCAAATAAAAATAAATCAAAAGTGTTTGTTTTGAATTGTGTTAGTAGTCATTATATTGTATGTGAACAAAGTTGTGAAGACAATAAACTACCCAATCGAAGTCTTGTCCGATTCATTGAATCTTGTTTGTCATGTAGTGCCACAAAGTCAACCGATCAGTCAAAATCATTATATTTCATTAAAAAGTTTGACCCTTTTGACTCACTTGATCGGGTCACAATCCGATTCAATGCATTATGTTTGTTCAAGTTTCAAAGTGCAACGAATCAAGTGGCAATCCGAACGGATTCCCACCCGATCCTAATCAGTTCTATTTGTCTGTGTTTCAGGTGTTTGTCAAGCATCGGATACCCGCACAAGAGAATCCTCACCTGATCCATTGTCGTCGGATTTTTCTCACTAAATCGGATATTCATCTTATTCATTTGTTTGAAAAAGTGATTGAATTGATTTTAGTTTGTGTGAATTATCGTATCATTCGAAAATCTGTTTTCGTGAATCTTTTAATACCGAAATATGGGTTCTGAGATTTATATTGCACTGAACAAGTTTGATAGTTTTACAGGTATCAAGGGAGAGTCTACAAAAGAATTGATTGACAGGTATTGTCTTCTAGTTGTGGAGATGGGGAGATTGAAGATAACCAAGACCAATGAGGAATTGAAAGACAAATTGGCAAATGCATTGCCATATGATGAGTGGAGTACTTACTTGATGATGTTGAAGAACAATTCAAACTATGAATTTCTCAACCTTAGTGGATTCATCGAAAAGATTGAAGTTCAAGAACTTGAGTTTTAAAAGATTAGAAAATTGAAGTCTGATTCAAGAGAGAAGAGTAAAGCAGCAACTGATGAAGCAAAATTCAAATCTAAGGAAATTGTTCACGAGGTAGAGGAGCAGGTTAAAGATATTTCAGTTATCAAGGTTGAGAAGAAAGCTGAAGCTGAAAAGATGACCGAGAAGTGCTCAAATTGTGATAAATTTGAATCAGACAATGTCAAACTCTTGAAGGATGTGGAGAGTTTGACATTAGAAAACAAATTTTTAAAAGAAAAAGAAAAAGATTTTCAAAATCAAATAAAGATTTTAGAAGATGAGAAAGATATTTTTGGTAAAAATAACCTTGAAAAACAAATTGCAATAAATTCTCATCTTGCTAAAATCATTCAGCTTGAAAAAGAAGCTGAAAGTGATCGGAATAAAATTGCTGAGTTAGAAAATAAGTTGAAAGGTTTTGTGACTTCTGCACCATATGTGTGTCCAGAACCGATCAATTCTGTTCCAATAAATGACGATGTCACAAATTTTGACAAAGTCAAAATTGAAGATTGCGATGAGAAATCTGATGACGAAAATGAAAAAAATTGAAAAACAAAAATTGTTTTTGAAATTAAAAGACAAATTTCAGAAAACTGTTCTACAATCGACTGAAAAGGGAGAATTCTCTAAGCAAAAACCTTTGAAGAAGAAAGTGGAACAGAAACAAAAAGATAAAAATTTGAAAAATGTACAAAAAGAAAATAACAGCTCATTAGATCGATCATCCAATCAAAATCAAAAAGTGCAAAAAGTAAAAAATGATAATTCAAAAATTGTTGGCAATAAGTGGTGCAGGTCGGACCACAGTTCTCAAAAGCCAAATCCAACAAACATGAGGAAGGAATATCACCAACCCAAACAATGCTATGATCTGAGCATCTGGTGTGAAAGTGGTGATTGGTACGATAACAGAGTGTGTTACCAATGCGGTTGTCAAGGACACATTGCTGTTAGCTACCAAGGTTGGAGTTATGAGACGAGGAGATGTTTTAACTGCAATATCAGAGGTCACATTGCCAGAGATTGCCCAAGGAGATCGAATGACAGATTGAGGGCTAATTCTCAAAAATTGGCAAAGTTTCCAGTCAATGTCAAGCCCCATGAACAGAAGGTTCTAAAATCTAAAGTTCAAGAACAGATATTTCAAGAAAAGAAAGTTAAACTTTCTCAAGGGCAAAAAGACAGATTGAGAAAGAAGAGGAAGAAGGCCAGAGAGTATTTACAGAAGATATTGTCCTCGGGTTCATCTGTTGGTAAAAATAAGAGTTCTGATGAATCACTTTCCTCGACTGCAAATGTCACACCCCGACCACGTGGAGCAATCAAACGTGGCGGAAACGTCGGGGAGTGTTGTAATAGAATTAATTGTTTCACAACCATGGCATACAAAGTTACATTTTATTTATCAACAAGAGTGTTACATTGTCTCAAAAACAGGAAATAAAGAGTTCAGAACATAATTAAACTAGTTCTATCTTCATTTTAAGTCTCTAAGGCACAGGTCCGCCCTAGTGTCATGATCATCGTCCTACGCAAAAGCTCCTGAAAACACATGTGAAAATAGGTACGTTAGCATAAAAATGCCTGTGAGATACATAGGTTTTGCGAAAATAGGATTCATAACTTAAGATTTAGAAGTGTTTAATAAAATTCAGTCATGAACCTTGTAAATTGTTTTGTTTTGTAAATCATTTGAAAAGCGATAAGATCAGATGATATGTATACATAAAAGAATAATACATGGTTAAATAAATAACCAAGTAAAATGAGTTGTATAAAAGAAGTTGTTTGTAAAGCAATGTCTTGTGGAAGGTATGTTATTTGTATAAAATGTTATATGTCTAAATTGAAATGATTCAAATAACGCTACGGTATGTAATACCATATAAACACTTATATATAGGAAGTACAAGCGGCGTATCCACCATGCTTGTATCATATTACACACGTCTCGTTACTTAAATCATTTAAACAAACCACCAATGTATAAAATCCATGTTTAAACCAATTGTCAAAAGTCCTCGTATAAGCCAAGTCAAATGTTAAAAAGTCCAAATGTAGTCAAGTAAGGTGTAAGAATGTTATGTATTGTAAGTAAAGTATTATTACATAATACAATTGTAGAAATGAACAAAACAAAGTATTTTGAATATATCAAAAAGTTATATTTTGCAAAGTAAATGCATGTTACATTGATATAAACATTTTTGTGGTAAGTTAACGCATACATTCAAGCCTTGAGACAGTCGGATAACCCTAAGTCAAGGTTATCAAAAGAAATGTTTTCGGATTCAGTCATTCCTTACATCCAAACAAACCCGGGATGTCAGGAATGGGATTTGTCAAGTCCTATGGTACCACTACTTACTACCGAGCGGCGTAGCTAATGTTAATGAACGTATATAAGTCCCGTTTATGCAAACCAAATGTCATCGCAAATGTAATCATGTTATATGAAAACAATGTGCTAAGTATGCTAAGTTAACATACAAAGCAGAAAAGTCATGTAAATCAAAGTGCTAGTATGCTATCAATCAACATACATAGCAGAAATGTAAAGTAAAACAATGTACTAAGTATGCACACAATGGACATACATAGCATGAAATGTAATGAAATCATGTACTATAACGTACTAATGAACATAACAAGCATATGATATGAAAGCATGAAAGGCACGAAAGTAACAAGTAGGCACATGTGTTTCACCCCAAAACAATTTGAAAACAGTAAAAGAGGGGTATATGTACTCACTTGAGATTGCTTAGAAATCCTTGAGTAACAACCAAACAATGCTAGAGATCACGGATATCAAACGGCACCTAATATAGGTAACTATGTTAATATACCGGACCTAAATCGGAGGATTGGATAGAATGAGGGTTCGTAAACCAAACGAGTATGGAGACTCGTGTAATATGGTTTAACAAAGCCCACATACTAAAAAGAAACCTAACCTAAGTGCTTACGACCCATTACGACCCGTTTAGATAGCTTAAGCTACTTTAACGCGTCGTTCGCGTAACACGCGTTCGGAACGCCTAACTAGCGCTATGATAAGTAAAATATGCCTTAACGTATCTAATATTGTTGCCAAATCAGTTTAGATATCAAAAGTTATGTTACATATGCTTAATATGAATTTTGGCGTAAAAAGGGCATTTTGGTGATTTACCTAAGGCATATAAACTACCTATCATACAACTAAATAAACGTCGTGACCATAAGGTATAACCTCGAAAGGTTATTCCCTATACAACTATGGTCACCTAATGTGTTTGGTCGGATCCTAATGATCGACCAAACGGGTCGGGTTCGAAAGTATAAGCGATTGTTTAGATCGCTTACCTCACGACCCTATATAAGCACTAAACTAAAAGTGACGAGCTAAGCATGTTAAAACATGCTTAACTAAGTTTAGAAAACAGGTTTGGTATCAAAACAAACGGTTTTGATACCTATGAGTAGTTTGGTTACAAAATACGTAAGAATGCGCATTTTGGCCGAAACTACGACTCGTCACTGAACCTAGATAACGTGGTAATGAGTAGGTATAGTCACTATGGACTATAACCATCGTGATCACGCTCACGTTATGAAGTTCAAACGAACTTCGCTTGACCATAAACTGGTCAATGCAGAAAAGTTTGACTTTAGGACTCGAAAAGCGATAAAAGAACGAAAGAACACTTACGAAGGGTCCCCGAAAGCTAATCTTGATCCAGGAGCTCAGGTATGAAGCAATGGCATCAACTTAGAGCTTTTAGATCAGATTTGTGGGTTTTAAACAAGAATTGGGGGGGTATTTATACGATATGCAAGACCGTTAGGATCGTTTATCGATTTACGTGCTCGAATCTCGTCCGTACAAGTGTCGCAATGTTGTGGTACCATAATGTGACCCCAACCCCAGAGATTTGCAAGAGGCATTGCCCTTTGGAGTGCTGAAAGGCTGCTAGCAGCTGGAAAAACGACCTTTGCTGATCTGAAGGGTTGTCGCGGGCCACGTAAAGGGTCACCCTGGGTTTACGCAGGCCGCCTGGATGCCCTGATCAGAAAGTAACTTTCAATGACAGTTTAGGTCCCTGTTGTGGTTTAAGGCCATTTCCGACATGTTTAAGGCCTGTTAAGCCATCTTTAAGGCCCTAAAATGATTCTTAAACATTGTGGACATAAAACATGCTCAAAAATATGCCGGATGTCGGTTCGTTTGGTCATACGATCGCGATGTTTGCTTAATTACGACGGAATGCGCATAAGCGCGAAAGACGATCCAAATGACGCGACGAATGGATTTTTCTCATGCCAAACACTAAGGCATAATATTGTGATGCTTACATAAATTTTCGGCTGTCCGGATGTATTCAGAACGTAAGTTATGCGCGAAAGTGCAAACTTATGCGCTTTTTGACACTTTTAGTCCCTGAATGATCCAAAAGTTTATTTTAGCATACTTTCGCAGTTTGTTAAATTTAGTCCCTGTAAGCGAATTAAATTGCTTTTGCCATACCAAAGCCTTCAAAACTTATTTCTAAGTTATGGAAAGGTTATTTAAGGTATGTTAAGTATATGTTGATGTTCCAAAGTATTTGTCGCATTAAACTGAGTACGTTTATGCACCAGTTTGCGTATAATTCTCCAGAAAGCGATGTAGAGTTTAAAATCGAACAAAAGTCAAAACATGAAAAATGTAAAACATAACCAAACTAACATTGGGATCAAATAACATTGTTTTATTGATAACTGAACTGTTCACAATAATTTCAAGCACAAATGTTACAGTCTCCCCTACTTGCGGAAATTTCGTCCCGAAATTTATTTAGAGGAAGCTCGTGGAAAAAGATGCGGATATTTCGCCTTCATTTGATCTTCGCATTCCCAAGTAAACTCGGGTCCACGTTTAGATTCCCAGCGAACCTTGACCAAAGGAATGCGCTTGCGTTTTAGGTCCACGTAACTCTTTTGACGGCTTCTAGTTGTCTGAAGGTTATCACGAACTTTCTTTACCTTATCTGTTGTCTCTAAAATGAGGGCATGTCCAGTAAGCTGAGCCTCGCCGATCTCATTCCAGCAGACTGGTGAACGACATTTTCGACCAAAGAGAGCCTCGAAAGGAGCCATGTTGATGCTGGAGTGATAACTGTTGTTGTAGGAGAATTCAATTAACGGAAGATGTGAATCCCAACTACCACCAAAATCGATCACACAAGCTCTAAGCATATCCTCCAGAGTCTGGATTGTTCTTTCAGACTGACTGTCCGTTTGCGGATGATAAGATGTGCTCAGATTAAGTTGGGTCCCCATAGCAGATTGCATGGTTCTCCAAAAATGAGAAGTGAAACGAGCATCTCTGTCAGAAATGATGTTTAAAGGAACACCATGTCGAGCTACAATTTCATCCACATAGATTTTAGCAAGTTTGTCAGCCGAAAAATCATCATGGATTGGCAAGAAATGCGCTGATTTAGTAAGACGATCAACAACTACCCAGATGGCATCATGACCTTTCTTTGTGCGCGGGAGTTTAGTAATGAGATCCATAGTAATGTTTTCCCATTTCCAAACTGGGATCTCTGGTTGCTCCAATAAACCAGAAGGACGCTGATGTTCAGCCTTAACCTTAAGACAAGTAAGGCATTTTGATACCTATAAGGCAATGTCTTTCTTCATACCAGGCCACCAATACTGAATACGAAGATCCTTATACATCTTATCTGAGCCAGGATGAATAGAATAACGAGACTTATGGGCTTCATCCATAAGCAAGGTACGAAGATTATCTTGGCTTGGGACCCATAACCGGTCCATAAAGTAATACGATCCATTGTCCTTCAGTTCAAGAGCAGGTGTTATGTGATAAGGAAATTCCTTATCCATCAAACCTTGTGAAACATAATATTGTTGAGCCTGAGAAATATGTGCTTGGATATCGGATTGAGCTTGAATATTAGATTGAACACGAACACAATGAAGCTTAGTACGTTCCTTGCGACTCAAAGCATCAGCTACGACATTCGCCTTACCAGGATGGTAGCGAATTTCGCAATCATAGTCGTTTAGAAGCTCTACCCAACGTCGTTGCCTCATGTTGAGCTCTTTCTGATTGAAGATATGCTGAAGACTTTTGTGGTCTGTGAAAACCACACATTTTGTACCGTACAAGTAGTGTCTCCAGATTTTAAGAGCGAAGACAACTGCACCCAACTCAAGATCATGAGTGGTGTAGTTCTTCTCATGTATCTTCAACTGCCTTGATGCGTATGCTATGACTTTGTTTCTTTGCATCAGGACGCAACCAAGACCCAATTTAGATGCATCGCAATAAACGATGAAATCATCATTGCCCTCAGGCAAAGTTAGGACAGGCGCGTCGCAAAGGTTTTTGTTTCAAAGTCAGAAATGCTTCCTCTTTCTTGAATCCCCAATCAAATGGCTTGTTCTTCTGAGTTAGAGCAGTCAGAGGAACTGCAATCTTTGAGAAATTTTCAATGAAGCGGCGATAATAACCCGCTAGACCAAGAAAAGAACGAACTTCAGTAGGAGTAGTAGGCGTATCCCAATCCCTAATCGCACTGATCTTGGAGGGATCTACATGGATACCTTGTTCGTTGACAATATGTCCTAAGAATTGAAATTCTTTAAGCCAGAATTCACACTTGGAGAATTTGGCGAAAAGTTGCTCTTTCTTTAGGAGTTCCAGAGTAAGACGAAGATGTTGCTCATGATCAACTCGCGTCTTAGAATATATCAAAATGTCATCAATGAAAATGATGATGAACTTATCCAAATAAGGCTTGCAGACCCTATTCATCAAGTCCATGAAAACAGCAGGAGCATTAGTCAAACCGAATGGCATGACTGTGAACTCATAATGCCCATAACGAGTGCGGAACGCTGTCTTGGGAATATCTTGTTCATGCACACGAAGTTGATGATATCCAGATCGCAGATCAATCTTTGAAAAATAAGAAGCGCCCTGCAATTGATCAAAGAGATCATCGATGCGAGGTAGGGGATATCGATTCTTGATGGTAAGCTTGTTAAGCTCACGATAATCGATACACATCCTAAAAGATCCATCCTTCTTCTTGACAAAAAGAACGGGAGCACCCCAAGGTGAAAAGCTAGGACGGATAAAACCTTTGTCAGAGAGCTCCTGCAGCTGCTTAGACAACTCTTGCATCTCGGACGGTGCAAGACGATATGGAGCTCTGGCAATGGGATTTGCACCAGGTACGAGATCAATACGGAACTCGACTTGGCGTGCTGGGGGTAGACCAGGTAACTCTTCAGGAAATACTTCAGGATAATCCCGAACAACAGGAATATCTTGAATAGACTTACCTTTGCCCTTATCTGCTACAACATGTGCCAAAAATGCCACATAGTGCTTTCGCAGATACTTCCGAGCTTTAAAACAAGACATGAGTTTGAGACCACCAGCAGGTTTCTCACCACGAACCTGTAGGATCTCACCTGTTGAAAGTGGCACACGAACGATCTTCTCAAAACAAACTATCTCTGTGCGATACTTGGCTAACCAATCCATACCCACAATAACATCGAAGCTTCCAAGTTGCATAGGCATGAGGTCAATAGGAAAAAGATGGTCGTTAAGCTTCATCTGGCAGTTGCAAAGAACAGAATCAAGAACAATGGGTTCACCACTAGCCACTTCTACTGTCAAAGGTTTACCTAGTTTCGTTCTAGACACGCGAAGAAACGGCTCAAAAGATAAACACACAAAACTCTTATCGGCACCCGAGTCGAAAAGAACAGATGCTGGCCGATTATTAATAAAGAACGTACCGTTCACCACATTATCATCTGCTTGTCCCTCTTGTGCGTTCATGTTGAAGACTCGACCTCGAGCCTGAGCCGGATTCTGATTTTGGTTAGCTAGCCTTGGGCACCGGTTTCTGTAGTGGGTCAGATCCCCACAATTGTAGCATGAACCAGGAGGAAAATGAGGTCGTGCAGCTTGACCTTGTTGCTGAGCAAGAGGCTGAGCAATTTGTTGGGCTTGGTTCTGAACTGCCTGATTCTGGTTAGCAGGAATGCGGCAGGTGGCAGCAAGATGACCATTTCTTCCACAGTTGGTGCATTGACGACACTGAAGATGAGGTGGGTGATGGCCGTTACACCTATTGCACAAAGGTGCATTGCCAAGATAAGGCTTCTTGGCTAGTGGTTGCGCAGGCTGATTTGGTGCAGCTTGAGCCTGTGCAGTAACGGCATAGTTTTGGGAAGCCTTTCGCTTCCTAGACCCCCTTGTGGAACCAGAATCCTTTCCCTTATTGTTTTGACCTTTCTTGCTATCCTCTTTGTCAGACGCCTGCTTCTTACCCTTGTCACCCTTTTTGTGCAGCTTTTCCTTTCGAACTTGCGACTCAGTCAATGTTGCTGCTAACTCGATTGCCTGACGGAGTGTGGTAGGGTTACTACCCATAATAATGTCTTCTACTGAGTCAGGTAGACCATCGATGTACCTTTCGATAGCCTTGTCGAGTGGGGTAACCATTGTTGGGCAAAGCAGACTTAACTCCTCAAACCTATCAGTATACGCCCGATGCTCACCACTATCTTGCTTCAAATCATCAAACTCCCTCTCCAAAGCTCACACTTCATGACGAGGACAGAACTCCCTCATCATAAGAGCCCTAAGTTCAGCCCAAGTCTGTGCTAGAGCAACTTTTGCACCACGGTCCCTCATAACCCCGTTCCACCATGTAAGAGCCCTCTTCTAAAACACACTTGAAGAAAACTCGACCTTGCGATCGTCAGGACACTGAACGTGACGGAAAGTATTCTCAATGCTCTCGAACCATTGAAGAAGCCCAGTTGCTCCCTCAGAACCACTAAACTTGAGTGGTTTAGCCGAGTTAAAGTTCTTGAAATTGCATGGAGCATTGTTGTTGGCTTGGTTCCATTGAGCAATAAGGTTCGGAAAAACAGCAGCCATTTGCTGCGCAACGATTTCTGCCAGTTCGGCATTTGCTATCTGATTGTCGCGTCGAGGAGGCATTCTAAAAGAGGAAACATGAAAGGAAACGAGTGAGATGATTGGATGAAGAGAATGAGATGAAACAAAATCAACAAAAGCAAAGATGGTGGTCATGCATCGCTAAGCAAACAAGCGACACACAACGTCTAATCAAAGTAAATGGGTCAAAAATAATGTATCACGAAGACATGTTCGCCTATAAGTGAACGCTCACCCCGAGAGTTCCCAGGTAAGAGTGACTGGTCCGATTATGTGGATTTGTACGAACACTCTAGCCTTAGACAGAAAACTCAGGGTACAGGCATTCACTCTTCCAGTTTGAACGTGTTCACACTATTAAGACCCAAAACTTTGACGAGATTTTTGAAAATTCAAAGGGGTTCAAAACCTAGTAATCAATCATCCTAGAACAGATGATTAATTTTCAAAGCGGATTCGGAATCGATGTTCTCGTTGTGGTTATCACCAAAGGATAGGTGAAGTGCATGTTTTAAAATCTAAACACAAGATAACTTGTGTTAGGGTCCTAGAAAGTTATAGTCTAGGTCAAAGTATTACTAATAACCTAATTCCCTATAACCATTGGCTCTGATACCAACTCTTCTGTCACGCCCTGACCAAGTGGAGCAATCAAACGTGGCGGAAACGTCGGGGAGTGTTGTAACAGAATTAATTGTTTCACAACCATGGCATACAGAGTTACATTTTATTTATCAACAAGAGTGTTACATTGTCTCAAAAACAGGAAATAAAGAGTTCAGAACATAATTAAACTAGTTCTATCTTCATTTTAAGTCTCTAAGGCACAGGTTCGCCCTACTGTCATGATCATCGTCCTACGCAAAAACTCCTGAAAACACATGTGAAAATAGGTACGTCAGTATAAAAATGCCTGTGAGATACATAGGTTTTGCGAAAATAGGATTCATGACTTAAGACTTAGAAGTTTTTAATAAAATTCAGTCATGAACCTTGTAAATTGTTTTGTTTTGTAAATCATTTGAAAAGCGATAAGATCAGATGATATGTATACATAAAAGAATAATACATGGTTAAATAAATAACCAAGTAAAATGAGTTGTATAAAAGAAGTTGTTTGTAAAGCAATGTCTTGTGGAAGATATGTTATTTGTATAAATTGAAGATTGCGATGAGAAATCTGATAATGAAAATGAAAAAAATTGAAAAACAAAAATTGTTTTTGAAATTAAAAGATAAATTTCAGAAAACTGTTCTACAATCGACTGAAAAGGGAGAATTCTCTAAGCAAAAACCTTTGAAGAAGAAAGTGGAACAGAAACAAAAAGATAAAAATTTGAAAAATGTACAAAAAGAAAATAACAGCTCATCAGATCGATCATCCAATCAAAATCAAAAAGTACAAAAAGTAATAAATGATAATTCAAAAATTGTTGGCAATAAGTGGTGCAGGTCGGACCACAGTTCTCAAAAGCCAAATCCAGCAAACATGAGGAAGGAATATCACCAACCCAAACAATGCTATGATCTGAGCATCTGGTGTGAAAGTGGTGATTGGTACGATAACAGAGTGTGTTACCAATGCGGTTATCAAGGACACATTGCTGTTAACTGCCAAGGTTGGAGTTATGAGACGAGGAGATGTTTTAACTACAATATCAGAGGTCACATTGCCAGAGATTGCCCAAGGAGATCGAATGACAGATTGAGGGCTAATTCTCAAAAATTGGCAAAGTTTCCAGTCAATGTCAAGCCCCATGAACAGAAGGTTCTAAAATCTAAAGTTCAAGAACAGACAATTCAAGAAAAGAAAGTTAAACTTTCTCAAGGGCAAAAAGACAGACTGAGAAAGAAGAGGAAGAAGGCCAGAGAGTATCTAGAGAAGATATTGTCCTCGGGTTCATCTGTTGGTAAAAATAAGAGTTCTGATGAATCACTTTCCTCGACTGCAAATGTCACACCCCGACCACGTTGAGCAATCAAACGTGGCGGAAACGTCGGGGAGTGTTGTAACAGAATTAATTGTTTCACAACCATGGCATACAAAGTTACATTTTATTTATCAACAAGAGTGTTACATTGTCTCAAAAACAGGAAATAAAGAGTTCAGAACATAATTAAACTAGTTCTATCTTCATTTTAAGTCTCTAAGGCACAGGTCCGCCCTAGTGTCATGATCATCGTCCTACGCAAAAGCTCCTGAAAACACATGTGAAAATAGGTACGTTAGCATAAAAATGCCTGTGAGATACATAGGTTTTGCGAAAATAGGATTCATGACTTAAGATTTAGAAGTGTTTAATAAAATTCAGTCATGAACCTTGTAAATTGTTTTGTTTTGTAAATCAATTGAAAAGCGATAAGATCAGATGATATGTTTACATAAAAGAATAATACATGGTTAAATAAATAACCAAGTAAAATGAGTTGTATAAAAGAAGTTGTTTGTAAAGCAATGTCTTGTGGAAGATATGTTATTTGTATAAAATGTTATATGTCTAAATTGAAATGATTCAAATAACGCTACAGTATGTAATACCATACAAACACTTATATATAGGAAGTACCAGCGGCGTATCCACCATGCTTGTATCATATTACACACGTCTCTTTACTTAAATCATTTAAACAAACCGCCAATGTATAAAATCCATGTTTAAACCAATTGTCAAAAGTCCTCGTATAAGCCAAGTTAAATGTTAAAAAGTCCAAATGTAGTCAAGTAAGGTGTAACGAATGTTATGTATTGTAAGTAAAGTATTATTACATAATACAAATGTAGAAATGAACAAAACAAAGTATTTTGAATATAACAAAAAGTTATGTTTTGCAAAGTAAATGCATGTTACATTGATACAAACATTTATGTGGTAAGTTAATGCATACATTCAAGCCTTGAGACAGTCGGATAACCCTAAGTCAAGGTTATCAAAAGAAATGTTTTCGGATTCAGTCATTCCTTACATCCAAACAAACCCGGGATGTCAGGAATGGGATTTGTCAAGTCCTATGGTACCACTACTTACTACCGAGCGGCGTAGCTAATGTTAATGAACGTATATAAGTCCCGTTTGTGCAAACCAAATGTCATCGCAAATGTAATCATGTTATATGAAAACAATGTGCTAAGTATGCTAAGTTAACATACAAAGCAGAAAAGTCATGTAAATCAAAGTGCTAGTATGCTATCAATCAACATACTTAGCAGAAATGTAAAGTAAAACAATGTACTAAGTATGCACACAATGGACATACATAGCATGAAATGTAATGGAATCATGTACTATAACGTACTAATGAACATAACAATCATATGATATGAAAGCTTGAAAGGCACGAAAGTAACAAGTAGGCACATGTGTTTCACCCCAAAACAGTTTGAAAACAGTAAAAGAGGGGTATATGTACTCACTTGAGATTGCTTAGAAATCCTTGAGTAACAACCAAACAATGCTAGAGATCACGGATATCAAACGACACCTAATATAGGTAACTATGTTAATATACTGGACCTAAATCGGAGGATTGGATAGAATGAGGGTTCGTAAACCAAACGAGTATGGAGACTCGTGTAATATGGTTTAACAAAGCCCACATACTAAAAAGAAACCTAACCTAAGTGCTTACGACCCATTACGACCCGTTTAGATAGCTTAAGCTACTTTAATGCGTCGTCCGCCTAACACGCGTTCGGAACGCCTAACGAGCCCTATGATAAGTAAAATATGCCTTAACGTATCTAATATTGTTGCCAAATCAGTTTAGATATCGAAAGTTATGTTACATATGCTTAATATGAATTTTGGCGTAAAAAGGGCATTTTGGTGATTTACCTAGGGCATATAAACTACCTATCATACAACTAAATAAACGTCGTGACCATAAGGTATAACCTCGAAAGGTTATTCCCTATACAATTATGGTCACCTAATGTGTTTGGTCGGATCCTAATGATCGACCAAACGGGTCGGGTTCGAAAGTATAAGCGATTGTTTAGATCGCTTACCTTACGACCCTATATAAGCACTAAACTAAAAGTGACGAGCTAAGCATGTTAAAACATGCTTAACTAAGTTTAGAAAACAGGTTTGGTATCAAAACAAACGGTTTTGATACCTATGAGTAGTTTGGTTACAAAATACGCAAGAATGCGCATTTTGGCCGAAACTACGACTCGTCACTGAGCCTAGATAACGTCGTAATGAGTAGGTATAGTCACTATGACTATAACCATCGTGATCACGCTCACGTTATGAAGTTCAAACGAACTTCGCGTTGACCATAAACTGGTCAATGCAGAAAAGTTTGACTTTAGGACTCGAAAAGCGATAAAAGAACGAAAGAACACTTACGAAGGGTCCCCGAAAGCTAATCTTGATCCAGGAGCTCAGGTATGAAGCAATGGCATCAACTTAGAGCTTTTAGATCAGATTTGTGGGTTGTAAACAAGAATGGGGGGGTATTTATAGGATATGCAAGACCGTTAGGATCGTTTATCGATTTACGTGCTCGAATCTCGTCCGTACAAGTGTCGCAATGTTGTGGTACCATAATGTGACCCCAACCCCAGAGATTTGCCAAGAGGCATTGCCCTTTGGAGTGCTGAAAGGCTGCTAGCAGCTGGAAAAACGACCTTTGCTGATCTGAAGGGTTGTTGCGGGCCGCCTGGATGCCCTGATCAGAAAGTAACTTTCAAAAATGACAGTTTAGGTCCCTGTTGTGGTTTAAGGCCATTTCCGACATGTTTAAGGCCTGTTAAGCCATCTTTAAGGACCTAAAATGATTCTTAAACATTGTGGACATGAAACATGCTCAAAAATATGCCGGATGTCGGTTCCTTTGGTCGTACGATCGCGATGTTCGCTTAATTACGACGGAATGCGCATAAGCGCGAAAGACGATCCAAATGATGCGACGAATGAATTTTTCTCATGCCAAACACTAAGGCATAATATTGTGATGCTTACATAAATTTTTGGATGTCCGGATGTATTCAGAACATAAGTTATGCGCGAAAGTGCAAACTTATGCGCTTTTTGACACTTTTAGTCCCTGAATGATCCAAAAGTTTATTTTAGCACACCGAACCCCTCAAAGCCTATTTCTAAGCTATGTAAAGGATATTTAAGGTGTGTTTAACTTATGGTCATGTTCCGGAATGTCTGTTACAGTTCAAATTGGCATACTTTCGCAGTTTGTCAAATTTAGTCCCTGTAAGCGAATTAACTTGCTTTTGCCATACCAAAGCCTTCAAAACTTATTTCTAAGTGATGTAAAGGTTATTTAAGGTATGTTAAGTATATGTTGATGTTCCAGAGTATTTGTCGCACTAAACTGAGTACGTTTATGCACCAGTTTGCGTATAATTCTCAAGAAAGCGATGTAGAGTTTAAAATCGAACAAAAGTCAAAACATGAAAAATGTAAAACATAACCAAACAAACATTGGGATCAAATAACATTGTTTTATTGATAATTGAACTGTTCACAATAATTTCAAGCACAAATGTTACAGCAAAGTCAAGCAAGATGAATTCATCATATACAAATCTGAGGACAGAAGAGAGAAAGAAGAAGAAGAAAGTTACTGGCGATAAATCTGTTTCTTTGGAAACAAAGGAGCCACATGTCGGCGATGAATCTGGCTCATCAAAGTCAGACAACCCACGTTCAGGCAATGATTCTGGTTCATCAAAGCCAGAGGAGCCAGTAGATGAGGTAAAAGTAGAGAATTCTGGTTTAACAATGGATGATGCAAATTTTCCACCATTGTTGAACGAGAATTCAAAAGCACCCAAGGACCGTCAGGCTTGGGTGAAACTGTTTAAATGAAAAACCTGACTTGCCGGAACTCCCAGGTTGGTAATTGGGGAGTAGGAATCGGCATCTTTCTTGAGAAATTCACAGGTTGGTAACTGTGATATTTCGACTTACAAGTGGTTAATCAAGGACATTAAGTTGTGCTTGATTTAACTATCTTACAAGTAGTATGATTATTGGAAACTGTGTTTGTGATAAAACTACAAGATGTTGAAAACTGTGTGATGATTTAAACCCCATGTTTGTGAATCAACACACAAAACTAATTTTCCGGAAAAACCATTTTGATTAAAACAAACTTAAGTGTTTTGAAATCTAAATGGGAAAATAGTTTGTTGTGAGGGGGAGTTCTGATTGTTTACGCCAAATGGATGGCGAATTGAAGCGATTTGATATCAGTTTGTCACGTTTCTTGTATAGTTTGTTTTCAAATTTTCATTGAAAATCAAAATTGAAACATATTTTGATTTTAGGGGGAGAAAAATTTTAAAAAATTAGAAAATTTGAAAAAGTAAAAAACATTGAAAAATCAAAAATGAGTTTTGTTGCGAATAAGAGGAAATGATAGTAAATCAGTGGACTATCACAGCATGCTAAAGATATGAAATGTCAAATGTGATAAACGGTCTCACTAAAGATGTGACGATAGGCTCAGCTAGACTAGTAGATTTGCGATAACGATACAAACTTAAATGAAAAAGCCTAGTTCTAGTGGGAAACATGGTTGAAAGCATAGTACTTAGTTTTGTCCTTCTTGATTGTGTGCCTGCTCAGTAATCGCTAAATGCCAAAAAGCATAAAAACTAGTTAAGTTTGTGATCTTTCACAACTTTGCTGAACAGTCGCTGTGATTGTGCGTTTCATTTTGCAAAGATTTAAACTTGATTTATTTTCTTTATTTTGTTTAAGCATTGGACATCCTCTGCGTATACGTGAGTATCGACCTGGATGTTATTGCCTAAACATTCTGCTTTATTTTCTTTGGTGTTTCGTTTAAGCTTTGGACCTCCTCTGCGTATACGGAAGTATCGACCTGGTGGTTAAAGCCTAAACAATTTCAATTTGTTTTATTTTCTTATTTTGTTTAAACATTGGACTTTCTCTGCATATACGGAAGTATCGACCTAATTGTTAATGTTTAAACATTCTGCTTTGTTTTCGCACTAATCACAGTTGATGAAAGTTTAAAGGCATTACTTGAGTTAGTGTATTGCATGATGAGGGGATATGCTGAGATCGTGGGGTCCATAAGAATTTTGTGCAAAATTAATATACCTTAACGTATCTGTAAGCATTTCTAAAGTTTTTAGATTGAGTTTAAGAGGACAATTATATCGTCAATCAACGTGAATCGTTTAGAACTTAAAATGATTAAAGCTTAACGGTGCTTGTGATGTCTCTCAAAAACTGATATGATCCTCTTACACAAACTCACAAAAATAGTGTTTGTATATATTTTATTTCTGCATTTAAATTTTGTTTTTGCACTTATGTTTCATATTATTGAAAAAATCCAAAAAGATTTTCGACAACTGATGTTGAAAAGCTGATATTCAAAATCTCAAAGGCTAAACAAGATGAACAATTGGTTTGGTTAAGATGATGAGAAGTTGGAAGATAATCCTCAAATGTTTAGATGATTCATTAATTTGAATCACAATATCGTGTGTTATATGTTAGAGAATTTTGAGTGAATTCTTTTAGAGTCAAAATTATTTTGTCTTACGAGAGGTTGAGATGTGTAGGTTTCTGATTCTGTTGCTACGGAAAGCCAGGCGTCGATCCTAAAAGCACGAAAGCTTGACGAAAGGGGGAGCCTGAAGAAAGAGACTACCAAGGAGGGGAGCAACTGAAGCTGAAGACAGATCCACAGGGATTCTGTTTGAAAAAGAGAAAGACAAGTCGCTACGAGATTGACTGCGACAATATCCAAGGGGGAGATTGTTAGTGCATTAATGTCTATCGCCTTCGTCAATTCGAGCCGTAGCGAGAAACCGAAGAAATCAAGCTTTTATTGTGATATTTAGATAGTTTTAGCAAGGTGGCATTTTGGTAATTAATGAGAAATCTCATTAATTCCAAGGGCTATATATATAGGAGAGTTATGTCATAAGTTGTAAGACTTTTGCTCATTTTGGTGATTTAGGAGATTCAAGTCTAGAGAGAGAAAGTCTAGAAGAGAAAGTACTCTCTACGTGATTCTTGTATCGTACAAGTCATATCTTTCAATAGATTCACGATTCTAGTACGTTATTGTGTGTTCGGTCACGCACGTTCACGGATTCCGCACGTCGAACATTCGTTACGCAATCGAACGGTATCAAAACCGGTCCTACAAGATCTATGATCTGTGAAATTTTGAGCGAATTTTGACCGGTAAATCTCTCTGAAATGATGAAAGAAGGTGTAGAAGTAAGAAATCTCGATGAATTCCAGCTCTTCTCTGCAGAACTCCTCCTCCTGAGCTCTGATACCACTTGTAGGATCGTATGTTGACCCGAACGAGTCTATCAGAGGAGTTTTGATCAGTTACAGGTGCGGAAAACAAGTAACTGACGTAGAAACAGCTAGAAATTCACTTAAATCACGCTTTTGATTGATATTACAGTGTTTACATTCAATTGGAAGACCGGCAGCACCTCGGTATCCGTAAACAAGAACTGTTACAAATGATTTCGTTCATGGGGTATTTATAGTGTGAAGATTTCTCTCATAGTGACATAATGTCCATAAAAGCGAAATCATACAAAGTGATTTCCCACATAGTGACATGTCCATAAAAGCGAAATCATACAATGTGATTTCCCACATAGTGACATGTCCATATATGTGAAATCAACTTTCTGATTTCCCACATAGTGACATGTCCATATATGTGAAATCAACTTTCTTTGGAAATCACCACTACTACTCTATATTCCCGTACAATGTGCCCTAATCTAACATTCTAAGACTAAGACTCGAACGAAGATGTAGTCGACAGACAACTGCACCAACACCACACAACCACAGTCAGCTGGCATTTCAGAAATGACGCTCCCTCTCGTCGTATTTCCACGTGATTCTCTCTCCCACATCCTTAATTCTATTTACTGCCTCCACCAACTCCTCGCCGTAATGACGGAGTTCAGCCAAGTTTTCTGCGCTCATAGGTGGGTTTTGTGCAGGCTCAGGGTCAAACTGGGGGAAATAGGTGTTAGGGTTATTCAAGAGATTCTGAAATTGCCAGTCAGTTGTCCACCATTCTTTCAGCTCTCCTTGTAGAGGTCGGGGGTTGACAATAGGATCTAGGATAGCAGGTTCCAAATTGGCTGGAAGTTGTGATTCGATGGGGTAATTGAAGAGGTTTTCGTCGGCAGGTCCAATGAGGTCGCTATTTGCCAGTTTACGATCCAGCTCCTCCCATGGTGGCATTTCCTGGGCTTGCCCGGAACTTTCCCCGATCTCTTTTCCTTAGCCTTTATCCTTTGGATCCTCAGTCTTTTTAACCTTCTTGGCAGCTGGCTTCTTCCTACGCCCACGTTTCCAATCCAAAATTCTCCTCCTCTTTTTCGGCTTTGGTTTCTCCTAGGCCTGGGCCTGGAATGTTATTGGCTATTTAGTATCTGCTTGGTAGCCAGATGGGTTTCCTGTGGTGTCCATATCGGTGGTATGGATAGTAAAGTTTCGGAGTGCCTCCGACAATTCGTTCATGTTGTTAGCACAGATGAAGAAACACACAGAAATTTAAGTTAAAATTTTATTTATTGTAAATTAAATTTTCACAAAATCAGAAAATGGTAATCAGAAAAATTAAGTATTTCTAAATACTTAATTGGCTTAAATCAGTGGCTCTGATACCACCTTTTTCTGTCACGGCCCCCGACCCGGTTTTACCTGGTCCAGAAGCCGTGGGACAGAAATTGGCAGCGGAAATTTTGACAGGATCTTTTAAACTGAAAATGCCCACTTATTTTATTTCACAATTTGGGACAACCCCCATAATTTACAATAAAGGAAATTTCACGAGGAAATTCCTTGTTTTACAAAACATGTTTATTTATTTTACTGAGCCACTTCTTCAAGCTTTTAGTGCTATGCAGCAATTTTCCCTGGTTCACAGTAAATCACCTGAAACATGTTTAAAAAAGATTTTTATCAGTGGGGAAATACTGGCGAGTTACTCAGGTTATATAAAATGACACCTTAGTTATAAATTACAGCATAAGAGCGATTACAATGGCTACTATTTTATTTTTATCTGGCGCCGTGTCACACCCTGGTGACGATGGTCATACCCCTACTGGGTCCTTTCACCCAAGTAGTGATGATTGTCACGGTTAGGTTGGTGAACCTATCCGTGAGAAATTAGTAATGTGCACAATACTCCACTTGCCAGTGATTCAAGATAACCAAGACTTAATCCCTGTAATTATAACTGTTGAAAATAATTTGAGTATTGTAAAACATTGTTGATAAAAAGAGAATGACTCACATTGCAAATTTAGACGGGAAGAGTTTTGCCTACTGATTTTAGCCTGATAACCTAGTTAAATAACAATGCACACAAAATTAGGTCAGTAACTTAATACAACAGTTACGATAACTCACGTAATCAAAACCCTCACGACGAATGACAAAGTATAGCCCAAATACGGGCAGCACTTAAACATCCATCGGATCGGTTTCAATCGATTGGACATTGTATCGTAGCAGTGATCGAGGTATTACCCTTGATCGTAGCAGCGTTTTCCTATTTTGAATGTGGTTTTTCGAACAGAAAGATAGTGATTTTGATAAATTTCTCGCACACAGACGATCAGCCCATGCACAGGCAATTTATAGCAGAAAACTGGGTTTTACGCGGCCCGCGTAAACCCTCTCAAGACCCTTACGAGTACCGTGAGGGCCACCTAGTCTACGACTAGGGCTACCGTGTCACGTGTAGGCCCGCCACGTGGCTGACACGTGGCCTTGAATGTGTCCCGGTCAATTGTTGCTATGTCGCGGCCCGCGTAGGCTTAGCCTTATGGCTTACGCGGCCCGCCAGAGATTCAAAATCCTCGATTTCTTGATTTTTCATAAGCACTAGGGTTTCAGGCGTCCGGGTTTTTACTTACAGGACGTTTTTGGACATTTTTGCAGGTCCTTACATTTACTGACGGTGTTGGTAGGAGGGGTACGTTTTGCACGAAATGTAGAAACAGAAGAGGGGCGATGGTGGTTGTGTGGGTTTACCGGCTGTGGTGGCTGGGCTTTGCAGATAGAGAAACAAAACGCTAGAGAATGGGACAAATAAGAAGGGAGGGAAAGAAAAACTCAGGTTGTGTGGTGGTGGTGTGTGGCCGCAGCGGTTGTGTAGTGTGGGAGAAAGTGAAAGTACTTTCGTAGAGATAGAGAGAAACGTTCTTTCACGTCCTCGGTAAAAGTTTAGTTGACATAACTCATTGGATTGTTTTTCCTTTTTACGCTACTCATTGGGTTGTCCACAAACTATTTAAATTTGAACTCACGAGAAAGAGTTTAACTATGTTTATTATGCTCTTGGCAATGAGATTATATTATAGGATTGTAAATTTTGAAAGTATGATAATTTTCAATAACTTAAATCTTTGGTGGCTTTCTTCATATTTTAAGTTCCACATAAGATACGGAAAATTAACTTTAACATATTTTGAACTAATTTTAGCATACCACCTTAAGAGTTACTAACTAATGGTGGTTTTAAAAATTATCTCTTTAACTCCATCGATTTTCTAATACGAGTTGGCGTAAGTTAAACTTCGCATACGTTTTGCATCGCGTAAGTCATTTAGTGTTTTAAGTTTGTGTTACGATTGTACGTTTTTTTCTGGTTTCGGTTCAGCTGCTGCAACGCAGCGGGATCAACTCTAGTTCTCTATAAACAGAGAACCAAATCAACCAAGAGTAAACGTGGCAAACATTTAAGATAGATATCTTATACATTCCACAACTCTTCATTGATTCACACTCACAATTCTTTAAGTATTGTTTTCTATTAGCCAATAACCATTCAGTCACCTTGTAATCATTTAATGATATAAACTTGAAAAATTTTGTATCTTAGTTTCTTGAAAGTTTGATTTCTAGTTCCACACACTCTTTTCAATACATGTTGAAATCACTTGCCATGGTTTAAGGTTAAAGATTCTTTATCTGGGATATTAATTTTATAATTAATATTGTTTACTTAAACAAACATTCTAATATATTTTTATGTTTCTTTAAAGTTTTTATTAAAACATTTTCCTTTCTAATACTTCAAAAATCATTTACTTCTTAAGTTAAGTTTTGTTATTTCTTGTAAGCAAAGATAAATTATTTCAAAGATAAATAAACATGTTAATATTTTTATTTAAAATACTTAGCATTCAAGAATAAAGTTAACAATTCTTAAAGGAATATGTAACAAACAATTCTTAGGTTATTTGGTTTGGTTCTGTTTTCGTAAAATGCAAAACCATAACTGAACCGTAAATTTGAGTTTGGTTTTTTTTGCGGTTCGGTTTATCTCGGTTCGGTCAAATTAGTTTTTTCAGTTTCTTGCTCACCCCTACTAAAACTAATTGCAAATGAGCAAATCCAATAGATGAATTCCGATGAGGAAATCCAATAGATGAAATCCCCGGGTTTGGGTATTTCATTTGTGTTGGTGCATATGTCTGTCGACTTCGTCTTGTATCGAGTCTTGTATTAGAAATGATAGATCAGGGCACGTTATTCGAGAAAATCAAGAAATATATAGGATATAGCCATTTCGCACGAAATGGAATTGCCATTTCGTACGAATTGGAACTAGCCATTTCGTGTGGCCATTCCATGCGAAATGGTGAGGCCTATATATAGTGGTCTTAATCATTTCATTTGTAACTTTTCTGATTCCGGTGCCGAGGTGCTGCCGAAGTGTCCCCAGCCTGCAAAACATTGTGAAATCAATATAGGAGACAATTAATGTGATTCTAGTGTGTATACAGCTAAAATAACTCCGATACGTCTGTTTCCGCCTTTCGTATTGGACGAGATCTCTTCTGAACGACTCGTTTGGTCGTGCAAACGATCCTACAAGTGGTATCAGAGCTCAGGAGGAAGAGTTCTTACCATTTTAGCTGTTTCTCACCAGAATTTCTGATTTCTACTCACTTCTACTCACATTTCTATACATTTTCGTCAAATAAATCAAGATTTCACGGTTAAAATGGACTGATTTTCACAAATAACAAGCGAAACACTGTTTTAATCAATCCTTGAAGAAATCAGACCTAAAATCGACCTAAAACTTGATCAATTTTGATAAAAACTCATCAGATCGTTCGAACATGGTCCAATTCGTTTGAATTAGAGGTACATTTCGCACGAATTGAACATAAATTGGTCATTTCGCTTGAAAAAGACTCCAATTCGCACGAATTGAACAAGATTGTTATTCAATTCGCACGAATTGACCCCAAGCTGCTCCATTTCGCACGAATTCACCCCAAGCTGCTCCATTTCGCACGAATTGACCCCAAGCTGCTTCATTTCGCACGAATTGACCCCAAGGTGTCCCACTTCGCATCAAGGTGTATCAATTCGTGTGAAATTTACTCCCAGTTCATTTGAAAGTTTGAAAATTCAGTTCATACGGGTTGTGTAAACATCACATCAAGTTGCTTGAAGTATGATTAAAATTTTTGACGAAAAGGAAAACGATAGCCTTGAAAGTTTAAATAATTGTTTTGATGTGTTTTGGTATAAGAGGAAAGAAAATGGGAATAAGAATATTTGGGTTAATAGACTTGAATATTTTTTGTGTAAAAAGCATGAAACGTTGGATGAGTTGGAAAACCGGTATGGTAATTTACTTGAAAATTTAAAAGAGTACGAGATAAGGATGTCGAATGCTGAATAGATATCAAAATTTGCAGACGCGTTACCTTCAGAATGGGATGAATTTTTGAAAAACCTGAAAAAGGATTCTAGATTCTCAAAGTTTTATTTAAGAGAATTCATTAATGTGCTTAAAACACACAATTATGAAAATAATAAGAAAAAGAAAGGTTTGATAAATGAAATAGAAAAGAACTTAGATAAAATGAGTTTGGATGTGATTCTTGAAATGAGAAGAAGAGTCAATATATGTCTTGTAGCAAAAAATGATATGAAATATGATATTAAGAGGCGTTATTATATAGATAAAAATACGAATCCTCTTAATTTTGTTAAAATTTTTTGTGCAGGTACATACAAGACGGAGACAGAGGTAATTTCAAAGAATGAAGAATCCGAGAAAAATGAAACTTCAAGATCTGAACTTGTGTGCTCAAAATGTGATAAATCTAGAGCAGACAATGTCAAACTCCTAAAAGATGTGGAGAGTTTGACATTGGAAAACAAAAATTTAAAAGAAAATGAAAAAGAACTTCAAAATAAAATAAAAATTTTAGAAAATGAAGATGTATTTTGGATAAAATTAGAAAACAGAGTTTTAAAAGAAAAAGAAACAAAATTTCAAAGTCAAATAAAAGTTTTAGAAAATAAAAAATTTGTTTTAGATAAAAATAAAATTGAAAATGAAAAGGCAATAAATTCTTATCTTGAGAAAATCACTCAACTTGAAAATGAAGTTGAGAATGCTAAAAATAAAATTGATGAGTTAGAAAAGAAATTGAAAGGTTTTGTAACCTCGTCAGTATTACTAGATCATATATGTCCATAACCGATCAATGAAATTCCAATAAGTGACAATGTCACAAATTATGATAAAATCATAACTGAAGATTGTGATGATAAATCTGATGATGAAAATGATAAAAAAGAAAATATTTTTGAAATTAAAAGAAAATTTTCAAGAAACTGTTTTACAATCTACTAAAAAAGGTGAATGCTCAACGCAAAAACCTTTTATGAAGAATGTAGAACAAAAATAAACTGTTAAAAATTCTAAAAATTTTCAAATAACAATAAAAGATCATCAGTTCAATCATCCAATCCTTATAAAAAAGTACAAAAATTTGAAAATTTGAATTCACAAAAAGTTGATAATATGTGGTGCAGGTTGGACCATGGTGCTCGAAAGTCAAATCAAGCTTACAGGAGAAGATGGGATGAAGATTCTTCAAAGATAAATCATCACAATGATAGAAAACAGAAAAATGATGAGTACTACAAATCAAATCAGTGTTATGATTTGAGTGTTTGGTTTGAAAGTGGAGAATGGTACGATAACAGAGTGTGTTACAAATGTGTATTTCAAGGACACATTACTGTTAACTGCCAGAGTAAGAGTTTTGAAAAAAGAAGATGCTATGACTATCAAATCAGAGGTCATATTGCCAGAGATTGCCCAATGAGATCAAAGAGAAGATCGAGGGCTGAATCTCATAAAATGGTGAAGAACTCAGTCAAAATTGAAAAAAAAGCCCAAAGAACAGAAAGTGAAATTATCACAAGGGCAGAAAGATAGACTGAGAAAGAAAAGAAAGAAAGCGAGGGAGTATCTTGAAAAGATTTTGTCCTCGGGTACAACTGTTGATTCAGATAAAAGTCCTGATGAATCGCTTTACTCAACAAAAAATGATCAATCAAGTAAAACGAATTCATCAGATACAAATCTGAGGACAAAAGAGAGGATAAAGAAAGAAAAATTGACTAATCAAACGGTTAAAAAATCAAAGAAAGTTAATTTTTCAGATAAAGTCTTTATCAAAGTTTTTGAATATAAAAGAAACCGTGAAAGGTCGTTCATGGCACAGGTTAATAAACTTGGAAAACCTAAATCTTGTAAGGATTGCGTTTCGATAAAAGATGGCGATGAATTTTTTTCTTAAAAACAAAAGAGCCATCTTCCGGCGATAAATCTGACTCGTTAAAGTCAGAAGAGCCACGTTCGAGAAATGAATCTGACTCGTCAAAGTCAGAGGAGCCACAAATTGAGGTAAAAAGTGATGATTCCGTGTCGACAATGGATGATGCAAACTTTCCATCATTGTCAAATGGAAATTTAAAACAAAAAATTGGTAAACCCAAGGACCATCAGGCTTGGGTGGATCTCTTTAAATAAAAAATCCTGACTTGCCGGAGCTCCCAAGTTGGTAATCGTGGAACATGAATCGGCATCTTTCTTGAGAAATTCACGAAAGTGATATTTCGACCTACAAGTGGTAGTATTCTTGAAAATTGTCATATTTCAATATTCAAATGGTATGGTTGATAAGTGAACGTACAAGTGGTTAATCAAGGTCATTAAGTTGAACTTGATTTTACTTTCATACAAAAGGTTGAGAAAACAATGTGATGAATTAAACCCCTAACCTACAAGTGGTTTGTGAATAACAAACAAACTAATTTTCTGGAAAAAAACCATTTTGATTAAAACAAACTTAAGTGTTTTGAAATTATAATGGGAAAATAGTTTGTTGTCAGGGGGAGTTCTGATTGTTTATGCCAAGTGAATGGAGAATTGAAGCAATTCACATCGGTTTGTCAAATTTTCTTTAAATGATTTTGTATTTTAGGGGGGGTAAGAAATTTCATAAAATCCAAAAACATTAGAAAATTTAAAAAAAAGCTAAAAACATGATAAAATCTAAAATCCGAAAACATGAGAAAAATTCAAAATGAGTTTTTGTTGTGAAAAAGAGAAAATGATAGTACATTAGTGGACAATCACAGCATGCTGAAAAATTGAAAAGTCAATTGTGATAAACGATCTCACTGAGGATATGCCAGTAGGTTTTTATACATTCAGTAGATTGTTTTCGAGATATAAACATAAATATCAAATGCTTACTTATCTCGTGGGGAACATCTCTCGGATATATAGGGTAACCCCTGAAATCTTGTTTGAAGGGCTTTCTATTTCTGACCCTACTAGGTCTTTATGCGTGATGTTATCTGGGGTATTATACCTGGACTTCTGATTTTACGGGATCAATAGCCTAGTCCTCGTATAATGCTCTACACTGATTTAATTATAAAGCTCACCCTCAACATAAAAAATTATGAAACATTGAAAAATTCTAATCATGTGCAGTTGAAGAAAAGATCCCCAAACGGGACACACCTAAAGACGAGCCATCATCTCTTTGTCTGAACGTAAGTTCTAACCTGAGCTCTCATGGTTTCGCATTACCTGTTTACAGATATCATTAGTGTACACTCACATGTAAGACTGAATATAGAAGTCTGGATACGGGAGTATATTCTGAGGTGGGACACGCGAATAAGTTTAAGTCATTAAAACACTAATCTCGTATCTCGAATCAATTGAACTTTGTGTGAAAATTTAAGTGGATCAGTATACTGACAATCTAAGTGAATCGTTTAGAACTTAAAATATTTAAAGCTTAACGGTGTTAGTGATTTGTCTCATAAACTGATTTGATCCTCTTACACAAACTCACAAAAATATTGTCTGTAAATATTTCTTTACTGCTTTTTCAAAAACCTAAAAAAATTTTCAGAGTGTTTTAACATAAAATTTTGAAAAATTCAAAAAGATTTTATTTCATCTTATTTTCGACAACTGATGTTGAAAAACCGATTTTCAAAATTCCCAGTGCTAAACATGATGCACAATGGTTTGGGAGAGTGTGTTTAGAAATAAAAAAAATTATATTCTTACAAATGGTCTTAAATATCTTCATGTGATTTATAAATTTGTCAAATTTTTAAATTTGTGAAATTTATTTTGAGGAAGAGTTTGTGCAGGAAGAAGCAGCCAGGTTACGACTCCTGAACTTGTGAAAGTTGCAAAGTGTGAGCAGAGTTTGAGCTAGGGTTCCGATCAACGTTTATAGATTGTGAATTCCAGACTTCGATACCAGCTTATCGAAAGGGGGAGTCTGAAGATATAAGAGCCAGATACAGATTATGGATCAACATTCAAGGGGGAGTTTGAAAGTTAGAGAGCCAGTTTTGAATTCTGCGGTCCACACAAGCTGCTGATGCTGAAGAACTTAAGGAATCAAGATATCTGATCAAGAGAAGATAGAGTCAGGTTGAGATTCAGGAAGAGAGAGAGAAAAAGAAAAAGATTGAGGATGCTTACAATGTCAGATACTTTGAAAGAGCGAGAAGACTGATAAAGACTGAAGACTTTGAAGACTCGACACTAAAGACTTCGTCAACATCCAAGGGGGAGTCTGTTGGTGCATATGTCTGTCGACTTCGTCTTGTATTAGAAATGATAGATCAGGGCACGTTATTATAGAAAATCAAGAAATATATAGGATATAGCCATTTCGCACGAAATGGAATTGCCATTTCGTATGAATTGGAACTAGCCATTTCGTACGGCCATTCTATGCGAAATGGTGAGGCCTATATATAGTGGTCTTGATCATTTCATTTGTAACTTTTCTGATTCCGGTGCCGAGGTGCTGCCGAAGTGTCTCCGGTCTGTAAAACATTGTGAAATCAATATAAGAGACAATTAATGTGATTCTAGTGTGTATACAGCTGAAATAACTCCAATACGTCTGTTTCTGCCTTTCGTATTGAACGAGATCTCTTCTGAACGACTCGTTTGGTCGTGCAAACGATCCTACAGCCGAAGAGCATAAATCCCTAATACAAAATTGACATTACAAAAATAGGTTTTAAATTGTTTTTTTTTTCACACCGTTAAATATACAAGCAAAGTAATTATGATTGATGAGACGTGTCAACTCGTTTAAAGTTATAATAAAAAGATAACCATTTTTACAAGATCAAATTGTCGACGACGTATTTAACCCTTTCTATTTCAGACTACCAACCCATTACAACCAGATTGCAACCCACAACCCGTTTGGCTTATTTAACAAAGGAGTTACATGCCTTTGGCTTGTTTAATAAATGGGAAATGATTTTTGGGGTACCCAGGTGTTTAAGGTTGATATCTTTAAGAGTTCTGCCCATTTTTTTGAACGGCTAAATAATCCTTCAAATGGGCTACTGGCGAAATTCAGCACACCGGGATGCACATGACTCCGAACTGGGGAAAACACTCACCTAGGACCGAAGCCCGTGAACACTCACCCAAATGCATGACAGTGTGGTGAGGTAAAATTACTCAGTTCAAGGATTGAACTAGCGATCGCCGCCTACTCGTCTTGTCCCCAATCATCACGAGGTGCCGGCAAAACTAAATGGTTGGTGTAGGAATCGAATCTGGGTCACTTGGACACCAGGTCTCTCCCTTACCACTCTACCACCAACTCATTGGCAAGAGTTACGCCAATTCAAAGCGTCAACCTGGAACCCAACACAATGATAACCTAATTATTTCATACGTATATGTTATAGTTACTATTAAGATTTATTAATTAAGTTAAATAATAAAAACAAAAATTTAATTTTGATAATATCCAACAAAAAGGATTTCGGAAGTGTGGTGAAATTGTTATTAATCTTTCGTTTCTTTCCTCAAATCCTCCTATCCACACCTTTGGCTTCCGATCTCACCATCATAGAATGTCCTGTAGTACGAGACCTTTCACCTAGCTAGTCTTCGAATAACAAAACAAACCCATTTGCTTCCGAAACTTGTATAACATTGGTGTCCACAAGAATTTTGAAAATTATTTATATTCAGATTTGGTATCTCACTGTAAACATCACCAAACCAAAGTAATACGTCAGTACGTCACCCATCGCATGCAAATAATACATCATTCGTTTGTTAATAAAATCTAGCAACCACAAAAAATAGCAAACAGTGTTGTATTTGTATACAAACTTTTACTTGGTTTTCTCTATATAAACCAATTAACTCGATTAAATTTCTACAACCCATTAAGCCATAAACCAATCAACTCGATTAAATTTCTACAACCCATTAAGCCAAAATGGAAGTGGAAACGGGAAGAAGGGATGAGCAACCAGACAGATCTTCCAAAGACTGGCCATTTTCCTACTTTAAATTTGATAAAGAAAGGGATTCTCCCGACCAAGTTCGCAATGCCCTCATGGTGGTTGTAGCGCTGGTTTCCAGTGCTAACTATCAAGCAATGATGAGCTTTCCTGATGTTCTTAAAGGAAAAACCGGTTACCAAAAATTATGGTTCGTTATTCCAAACTCGCTATCTTTTTCAGCTTCGTTCACCGTCATCGAGATGCTCACGAGTTCTTTCCCGTTTCAAAGAGAGCTTCGGCTATCTTACTTCTTCATGGGTGGCGCCTATGGAGTCATTTTGACCGAACAATTAACAGATTTACCCGCGGGCTTAACGTTTATAATATTGTCTCTGTTGATGCTCTTACCAGTGCTTCTGCGTTCGGTACCTAGGTGTTTGAAAAGGATGTGTGGATGCTGCTGCTGAATAATGGTCTGGAAAGGAAAGTCCCATGTTTCATTGTCCTCTTTGTTTTCGTGAAAATAAACCTTGTGTGATGAAGCGAGGCTGTATGTATGTATGCAGCATATGTATGTATGTTATCTTCGTTTACGTAAAAACAATACTAGGTGTGTTGAAGTGAAGCAATATATGTATTAATGTATGAAGTACATGTATGTGTGTTATCCGTAATAATTTAGTCACTCAACTTTATGGTAAGTGGGTGGGGTGCTCCACTTTCCATCACTCACCATACTCAATTAAGTTTCGTCACGTCATCGAGCTTCATTCCATCACTAGTGATAGATTTTAGTGGGGTTGCCCATCACTAGTATAGTTAATTTTTAAATAATAAATTAACAATAACAATTTCATTTAAATAAATATCACATTAAAAAAACTAAACATTGCAAAGTAAAAACAATTAAAAAATCTACGGCATCTCCCAACCCCACTTTTCACATATTTCGCGTTTGCGTTGAAGTAGGATCGACCTAAAGGGTTCGTTAAGAGTGTGAATGCGGTTGTTACTTGTAACATGATGTTTAAATCACTATTTTTTGGTTTTCGGTTAAGTGTATAATATACGCGTCGTCACATTTATGTTTTGAAGCCGCAAGTTTTTCTTTTCTTTCTTTGGATTCGGCCATTTCCACCAACCTAGCCACTTTGAATTCGGTGATGGAGTTCACCACCGCTTCCTTTCCTCTTGTTGATGATTCACCACTTTTCTTGCGATGCGGCCTTATGGGTTCGTCATCGGGTAGGTCGTTCAGATTCATTTCGGGCATGTTGCTTGATATACCGTCGTTCGAAGTAGTGTAGTTTCCGGACTTGGAAGTTTTTGATCATTTTGAACCTCCTCTTTTTTTTTGGAGCCGTTGGCCCATCCATGTTGACCAACAAAACCTGTTCCCACTTCGGGTGATGTTTCGCAACCTCTCATAACGCCATATGTGGAAAAGATTTAAAGTTGAATGTCAAACAACACTCTTCTAAGGCGTTTTTGATAATAGTCTCCTCGCTTGCTCCGCTTTGTGGATTTCGGGTCTACAAGATAAAAAATATTTTATAACAAGATAAATCATATTTTTTAAACAAGATAAAATGTAGGATCGTTTGCTGACCCGAACGAGTCGTTCAGAGGAGTTTTAATCAGTTTCAGGTGCGGAAAACAAGAAACTGATGTAGAAACAGCTAGCAATTCACTTAAATCACTGATTTGATTGATATTACAGCTTGTACAATCACAAATCACACCGGCAGCACTTCGGTATGAAAATCAAGGACGTTTTTTATATGATTTCGCTCGAACCTCTATTTATAGCCAACATGATTCCGCTCGAAAGTACCAACACACAGTTGGAGCGGAATACCAAGATAGTGATTCCGCTTGAAACCATTTCGGGCGGAATCACTTACATATGCAAGTTCGAGCGGAATCAGCTTCTTAGACACTAAAACATGTTATTTTGTCGTACAATGTGCCCTGATCTATTCTATCTAATCTAAGACTCGATACAAGACGAAGTCGACGGATGCATGCACTAACAGACTCCCCCTTAGATGTTGACGAGTCGTACGTGTCGAGTCTTCGCATCTTCAGTCTTGATCAGTCTCTAGTCTCTGGGCTTCACTTTCTCTAGAAGCAACAACAGACTCCCCTTAACAACGTGTTGGCATTCCTTTAGTTCTTCAGCATCATCTGCTTCAGGATCGTAGTCTGGCTCACACTTTTGTCCACATAATCTTCAGGTATCAAAACCTGGCTTTATAAACCACAAGTTCCTCAGGATCCATCAACCTGGCTCAGCTATCTTCCTGCACGATCTCTACCTCAAAGTAAATTTTACACATTTAAACATTTCAACTATATAGACATGTACTAACACAGACTCTTCTTCAGATCAATACACACATGATGAACCACTTTGTAAAATTAAGTTTTAAAACCATTTTTGATCACAAACATAGACTCCCCCTCACCACATGGTCATCATGTTTAGCACTCGGAATTTGAAAATCAGCTCTCCAACATCAGTTGTCGAAAATCTTTTGACTTTTTCAAAATTTATGCTAAAACACACTAAAAATCTTTTTGGAATTTGAAATAAGAGAAATAAAATGCAGTAAAGAACTATTTACAGACAATATTTTTGTGAGTATGTGTAAGAGGATCATATCAGTTTTTGAGACAAGTCACCAACACCGTTAAGCTTCATTTCATTTTAAGTTCTAAACAATTCACCTAGATTGTCAGTATATTTGTCCACTTAAATTTTCACACAAATTTCAACTGATCCGAGATACGATATTAATGTTTTAAGAACTTAAACTTATTCGCGTGTCCCACTACTTGAATACACTCCCGTATCCAGATCCCAATATTCAGTCTTACAGATGAGTATACCTAGATAATATCTGTAAGGGGTTAGATGCGAAACCGTGAGAGCTCAGGTCAGAACTTTCGTTCAGCAGAGAGATGACGGCTCGACTTTAGGTGGGTCCCCTTTAGAGGATCTTTTTTTACAACAGCAATGACTATCAATTTTATTGTTTCATCAATTTGCTGAGGGCGGCGCTATATTTCAAGCTTTTTGTAGAAAGTATTATGTGGGGACTAGGTCAGTATTTCCATACAGCAGAAGTCCCGGGATAATACCCCAGATATCACTAAGCATAAAGACCTAGTATCTCAGAAAGAGGGACCCTTCAAACAAGATTTCAGGGGTTACCCATATATCCAAGAAGTTGTTCCCCACGATATAAGCAAGTTTGAATTTTTAGGTTTATATCTCGTCAAAATCTACTAAATGTGCAAAAACCTACTGGCATATCCGCAGTGAGATTGTTTATCACATTTTTACATTCCAATTCTTTAGCATGTTGTGACAGTCCACTGATGTACTATCATTTCCTCTTTTTACAACAAAAACTCATTTTTGATTTTATCATGTTTTTAAATTTTTCAAATTTTCTAATGTTTTTGGATTTTCTAAAATTTTCTACTCCCCCTAAAATGCAAACACATTAAAGAAAATTGAAAACAAAATGTACAGAAAATTGACAACCGATATTAAATCGCCTCAATTCGCCATCCACTTGGCATAGACAATCAGAACTCCCCCTTTCAACAAACTATTTTCTCATTATGATTTCAAAACACTTAAGTATGTTTTAATCAAAATGATTTTTCCGGAAAATAGGTTTGTTTTTACCACTAGTACGTTAGGGTTCATCATCTTGTTCATATTTTAACCATATGTAGTAAATCAAGTACAACTTAATGTCCCTGATTTACCATTTGCAAGTATACAACCTCTGTACCACTTGTAAGAACACAAACAATACGAATTGTAGGAATATCACATCTACATAAACCATTTTACCAACTCGAATGCCGATTCCTGCTTCGCAATTACCCACCTGGAAGCTCCGGCGTAGTCCTTCAACCTGTAAAATTTCAATAATTTCAAAAACTTTCATACAAACTCATTAAACATGAATGATGCCGATTCCTGATCCATGATTACAAACTTGGGATCTCCGGCACGTCAGGTGTTTACTCAAACAAAATGTCCACCCAAGCCTGACCAGCCTTGGGTGATTTCAATTCAGATTTTGTTGGGGTGTAAGTTGCTTTCTTTGTAGCGTAAAAATCTTTAACCCCTTTAACCTTCTTATCGACCATCTTCCCGAAAATTTTCTTTACATTCCCATTAAATGCTTTCTCAACATCAAAACTATCCTTCTAATAATAAAACTGGTTTGAGATTTCAACCTTCCCAACCTTTCGTTTAAAATTCTCAGTCCTTAATGGTGGAAAGTTCTCGTCATCCATTGAAGCAACTGAGTTTTCATCACTCTCATCAAATTGTGGCTCCTCTGATTTTGTGGAATCAGATTCATCACCAGATTTTACTTCAGATTTCTTAACAACCCATTTTTGGTTGTCAAGTTTCACACTTCGCCTGTAAAATCTTTTCGAACATTCACCAACTTCATATGTAGAATTTTTAAACACTTTAAACTTTTCTATTGGTGGTTCAGCTTTATCAATAACAACTTCTTTCAGTTTTCCAGAAACTCCCTGTTTTGGGTTGGTTGATTTAGGACAGTTCCATGCAATATGACCAACTTCATTGCATTTAAAACAGGTTCTGGTTTCTTTTCTCTGAACTTCATTCTTCTTCTTCTCAGCAAGAAATTCTTGATTTGATTTTCTCCAGAATGAGCTTTTTTTCTCCTCTTCAGCAGATGGACCTGAAACAAATTTTGTATTTTTAGAAATTTTCTCATTTTTATAGTTTTCTGGTGGAACAAAACCAAGACCTTTCTTTTTGAAATTACATTTATGGTTTGATTTCTTTTGAAGATCTAAACCATAACTGTAATTCTTTTTCTTGTTTAGCCGCTGTTGAACTCTTGAAGTGTATTTTTTAGGTTTTTCAGTAAGATTTAAATCTTTTATTTCAGAAATATTAATTTCTGTCATTTTGAAAACCTTTTTAATCATTTCAAATCGAACACTTCTTATTGGAAACTCTTTATCAAAATATAATTTGTCAGAATCATTCAAAGTATATGCAACTTCAAACGTTTCGTCATTCAAATTAGATTTTGACAACAAAAATTCTTAACTATAAACCCGTTTTCCCGACGATTTTGAACTCTTTTCGGACGAACTCGAACTCCCGACAGACTGACACTTACTTTCGGGCTCGGATTTTAACCCTGACTCCTCATCCTTATCCAACACCTGATCGACCATTCTTTTTATTAATTCGGACTCATGATCTGTGTCGGACGCTGTGAACGTGACATCAATGTTGTCTGGCAATACATCGGTTAACTCGGACTCTAACTTTAGATTAATTTCCTTTTTGACTTGTTCCTCATTCGGTTTTCTAGGCGAATACCCTTCCCATACTGGAGGCGGACACTTGTTATAGCAAACACTTTGTTTCTTACCATTATCCGTTTTCTTCTTTGACTTCTTGTCTTCATCCTTAAACGCCTCAAAACCTGCAACAGTAGGATAAATTCTATCAATTAAGTAATCAGAACTTGTATAACTTCTCAATAAACGTCTGATTCTTTCATTTTCAACTCTTTCACCATCCAATTCTTGCTTCCATTTCGCACATTCTTCAATGTAGAAATTTATCTCTTTCTGCTTCGACATCATTGTAGAATTCAACATTTTCAAGGCTTTTTGTCTTTCAATGTTTGTCGTTTGCAAACTATTTACTGTTCTATTCAACACATCGTATGATTCTTTCAAATTCTTCACATCAACAACAATTTTTCTTTCATCTTTTCTGATTCACTAAACCTCTCATCTTTTACTTCACATTGTTTGCATGATTCTGAACATGTAAGACAAGGTTTTGTGACTTCAACAATCTTTTCTATCTCCACAATCTTCTCAACATCCACTATCTTCTCAACAACTTTGACATCTTTTAGTTCTTTTGCAGCTTTTCTCTCTTTGAGTTTCTTCAATTTATCTGCAAAATAAAATTCAAATCTGTCAGAAGATAAATGAGTTTTTCCAAGGTTTATTTGTTCAATATCTTCATCATCACTGTTACCTGTTGAACTGTTTTCAGAGGAAACAGATTCTTCATCTTTCTCTTCATCATCAGAAAACACAGTCATCCATTCCTTCATCAGTTCTGGCTTTTGAACAATTTGAGCAATGAACGCTCTAACATTGGGATCAGCTGGAATGTATTTGTCCCAGCTAAAACCTTCAGCCACATTCTCATCATCTTGATCAATGATGCCATAATAAGCTTTCTTGTTTGCATCCTCGATCATTTTTCCATGTGCAGTTTGAGTTTCCTTCTGTTGATGAGTGATTTGCTGATATATAGACTTCCGATAGTAATCATCTTTGCCAAAAGGATTCTTTGCTCCACTAGGCTCCTGATTCTTGCGCTCTCTTTTGAAGTGACCTTTCTCCCTGCAACGAAAACAGACAACTTTAGATTTATCAAATCCTAGATTAGAAAGATTTGCATCCAAGAAATCATTTCTTCCTGTAATCATTCTAAATTTTTCTGCTCTCCTCAAAACACTAGCTAGACACCATTTGATGTCCATGAGCTCCAATTCTTCTGCATCGATCTGTTCATAATCTTCTTTTGTTAGCATCGGATTACCAATTTTTCCGGTAATCAACCCTTCATAAGATTCCAATGCAGTAACCAGTAATCCCATATGATTTTTCACCACTTCTTTAGAAAAATTATGTCCATTTTGAAGATGTAATGCTACATTGCACTGAATCATATGCCCGTTTCCAACACTCTCACTTTGAATACTTGGGGGATTCACATTTGAAAATCCACCAGTGTTGATTGAACTTTGACTGCCTGTTCCAGATTGATTTCATGCACTAAACGCGGTTTGAATCTTTGGAGTGGCTTCAGCTGTTTGAACATTTCCTTTATAGTACAGTTTGATGTCTTGTTGATGACTTGAACTGTTCATTCTTGCAATCTTCTGCTGTTCAAGATCCTGTGCCTCAAGCTTTTCGATAAACTGCCCGATCGACAACCTACTGAACTGTCCGGAATTCTTCAGAATCATGAGATATGTTCCCCATTCCTTTTGTGGTAAAGCGTCAGCAAGCTTTTCAACCCATTCTGCTGGAGTTTTAGTAATCTTTAACTGAGACATGGTGCGTACAAGATGACAGTATCTCTCAATGAGAGTCTTTGTAATTTCACCAGGCATGCTAGTAAACAACTCAAACTCTTTTTTCAGTAATGCTGCTTTGCTCTGTAACATCTCTGTATTTCCTTCAAATTTCTTTTCAAGAGCTTTCCAGATCGAAAACGCATTTCCATCATGCTGTAGCAAAACGAATATATCCTCTTTGATAGCTTGCTGCAATAGACTTATCATCATTTTCTCTCCTTTATAACTCTCTCTCGCTTGGTCTGAAAACTCTGAGATAATTTTATCAACATTCATAGCAGTCTGTGGTCTAATGTATGTTGTTTCAATGCTTTCCCAAGCCCTTAGATGGTTTGCGTGAACCCAATTCTCAAACCGATTCTTCCAAACATGGTACTCTTCCATTCCCTTAAGTTTCGGGGGTTTTTGCATTGTTCCGGTTTCGTTTTCTAAATTCATATTCTTAGCAATGTCAGCCGGAGTAGTCGGGGTTGTAGCAAATGCGTTGTAAAACAATACTGTTCGAGCGAAATAACCTATTCGAGCGGAATCACAGTCAATTTCTGAAGCGGAATCTGATTGGTATCAGTTTGGAGCGGAATCACTAGACAATAGTTTTCAAGCGGAATACTAACTTCAGTTTGGAGCGAAATCACCAAACAACCACTTTGAAGCGAAATAAGCACAAATTTCAAGCGGAATCTGTGATTTGGAGCGGAAGCACTGTATATGTTGAAGCGAAATCACAGTTTTTGAGCGGAATCACAAGTACACTCGCTCAAGCGAAATCCCTTCGAAGGTCAATTTTTGTCACTTTTACTTTGAGTTTTAAGCTGAAAGTTTCAAGGGTTTGTTAATTTGTAGTTTAGTGCAGTCTGTGAAAAATTGATCCGATGTTGACCGTGAAATCTTGTCTAAATGAAGAAAGACAGTGTAGAAGACAGAAAATACAAAGATATCCAGCTGAATTCGACAGAACTCCTCCCCCTGAGCTCTGATACCACTTGTAGGATTGTTTGCTGACCCGAACGAGTCGTTCAAAGGAGTTTTAATCAGTTTCAGGTGCGGAAAACAAGAAACTGATACATAAACAACTAGCAATTCACTTAAATCTCTGATTTGATTGATATTACAGCTTGTACAGTCACAAATCACACCGGCAGCACTTCGGTATGAAAATCAAGGACGTTTTTTATATGATTTCGCTCGAACCTCTATTTATAGCCTACATGATTCCGCTCGAAAGTACCAACACTTAGTTGGAGCGGAATACCAAGATAGTGATTCCGCTTGAAACCATTTCGGGCGGAATCACTTACATATGCAAGTTCGAGCGGAATCAGCTTCTTAGACACTAAAACATGCTATTTTGTCGTACAATGTGCCCTGATCTATTCTATCTAATCTAAGACTCGATACAAGATGAAGTTGACAAATGCATGCACTAACATAAAAAATAACAAAATAAAGTAATAACATTAAAAAAATTACCAATTGAATGAAGCAAGCGTTAAATTTACTCATTTTTCGGTTCAAATCTCCCCACTTTGACGTCATTTGATACATGTTGCGTTTGGTCGAACCGGGAAGTTTGGAAAAATGTGCAATAACTCGATGCCAAAACAAGTCTCTTCTTTGTTCATTTGAATGTTTTTTTTCGGAGGTGTGTAAGTATGCCTTAACCAAGGCGACCTCCTCAACGCTCGTCCAAGCTCTCCGACCACCGGCTATTGGGACGATATCTACATCGTCTTCTTCTTGAACCAGTTCACTATCATCATCGTCATCATCATCATCTTGTTGTTGTGGTTCACGATATGCATGGGCGAATTGGTGGATGAGATTGTTATCTTCAAGTGGGTCGAGTGACATTTGATTAAAATGTTGGTGTTGAAACAGATGGGTTTGAAATGGTGGAATAAAAGGTTGGTTTTGATACGGTCGGGTTTGAAACGGTTCGTTTTGAAAGGGTTGGTGGGGAAAGGGTTGGTTGGGAAACGGTTAGGTTTGAAATGGTGGGATTGGGTCGGCTTCGTCATGCAAGCGAAATCTCGCTGGCTCGCCAAGATTAGCTCGAACCTTTGGCCGTGTGTGTTTTTTCTTCAAACACGGTTCGCGTTTGCTTGAACCTTCCATTTTTCGGTTAGAATGTGAGTGTAGAGATGGTATTTTTTTGTGGATTTAAAAGGTTAAAATGGTTGGTTTATATATAGTGTTTAAGTTTTTTTTTAATTTAAAATGCCCAAACGGTCCCTTAACGGTAACATGCAACGGTCAAATGCCTCTTTTCAACGCATGATCTGGACGATGCGTTTTGGCCACAACGCGTGGTCACCTTGGGTGACGGTTCCACGCGTGGTCACCAGCCCACAACGTGCCACCACGCTGCACCCCCACTGCCTTATGTTAATCCTACATTTTTACCTTTTTAATAGGTTAAAGCTAAAATAGTCTTGTTAGATATATTTCCTTTTTCATTTAACAATTTGTTCCACTCGGTTATCAACTTGTCTGTCATCATCTTGATTTCGTTTCTCATTTGCATGGTTCAATCTTACAATATCCTTAACTCAATCATCCACTTAATCGACACTAAACAGAGCATCGAACTTGCGTCTGTCGTGTTAGAGGTCATCCATCTCTGTCAAGGTAACGTGGTCCTTGCTGTACTCTCTTGAATTGAAGACGTTATTCAATGGTCGTTAGCAAAAGACGAAGCGTCGTCGGATTGCTTTACTTTTTCATGATGTTCTATGCCTTTAGATTAGGATTTGGATCAGATATTTTGTTGAATTACAGGTTGACGGTTATGGGCAAGGGTTTGGAGTAGTTCAATGTGGAGGATTATATTGGTTCTCTTGCGGGGATAATTGTTGTGGGATCTGGTCAGTCAATAAGGAGGATATAAAAAAAGGGTGTATGCACACCAATGTGCCTATTGGCACACCAAACCCTATTTGAATCAGGGTTTACCTACGCTGCATATCTATACGCAGCGTAGGTAAAGCATGGATCTCAGTGCCTGATCAGCAATCATTGTACAGAAAACAAGGGTTTATATACAATGCGTATAGAGCTATACACAACGTATATAGCCTTTCAGAAATTTGTTTGGTCATTCGGCATATTTGTGGTATAAATTCTCACCCGGTTACAACGTTTACTTGCTTAAATATATAACGAGTTAAAAATATATAATGTTTTTTTATTATTATAACAACCCTCCAAAATATTTTCGACGCCCTAAATATATTAAATTATCCCAATATGTCTTAAAATACACCCCGTATGTGAAAACCGAGCCCAAAATACGATATATCATTAAAAGTAAAATTAAAATCAAAATTTTATGTCGCTCGCGGGCCGCGTAGACCCTTTAAGGATCTTACGCGGGGCGCGACAGCTCCAAGACAGGGCGACACCCGGTGCTGCCACGTGTCGTCATCGTGTCGAGGCTAAGATGCTGACCAGTCAAAGCTATGTCGTAGATCCCCTACTACGCGGACCGCGTAGGCCTTAGCCTCATCCTACGCGGGCCGCGAGGAAACCAAAATTAGGCCCTATATAAGGAGGGCATCGGGCCTTCAGTCAGTTCGTTCATTTCTCGACTTTCTCTCTCGAATTTATTATAGTAGGCACTATACTCGGGTATAATATCCCCCTAATTAACGAAGTTCTGCTCCATTGTAAGTATCATAACCCCTGGATACGTATTAAATACTGTGCCCGATTGATCTAGGGTTCCGTAACGGCTGTCGTGGTTTTGCCCGACGTAGTTGTTGGAATGCCGTCTCGGGGAGGGTATTAGTAATGTTAAAATGGGTTATTATACTAACGCGTGTGCATTTGTGTAATTTATAGATAATCACCAGGAGACCCTTACAGAAAACCTAAAACAGCAATGTGAGTAATCTTCTTTTTGCCAACTGTTTTTCCAAAACCTCACACGATTAATTATATATTAAGCAGTTATTGAGTATTTGTAAGGATACAATTATCGTCGGTATGTTGTGGTTTTGTATACAAAATTTGTTACTGCCTTGCGAGGAGTAACATTTCCACAAGTCGGGTTGACAGTACCGTGGGTGGTAATTAGTATGACTTGGAAACAAATGTAAATGTGTGAACGCCCTCAATACTGTACAATGGTTTTTTATTTAAACTTGATTAAACTGGGATTCACTCACCAGTATTTCCCACTGACAAAATGTTTTTAAACGCGTTTCAGGTAACAAAATGTGAAAGCCAAATAGAAGCCAGCTGGACAGCACTGAAGGCTTGGAAAAGTGGCAATAAAGTTACCTAAAATAAATAGATGTTTTTTATTAAATAAAAATAGGGTTTATCCCTATGAAAATGTGTGTACTTGAAACTTGGGTTTTTCTCATGTATTTAATATAGTAAAAATGTGGTATTTTACTCTGATAAAATATTTCCTAACTACGATCCTGATGTAATTTCCACTGCCAAAAAAATGGATAAAATACATATACCACCAAAACTGGCCACGGCCGCCCGTTCCCGGGTTGTTAGGGGACGGCGATTGTGACAGAAGGTGGTATCAGAGCTAAGCCACTGATTCAGCCACATAAGTGTTCTGCTGACACCAAAATATTAATCAATGTGTTAGGAAATAAATTACAGAATATACGTGCATATTTGTATATTATTGTTATGTGTTATTTGACTAATTGTTAGTTTACAGTATGAGCGAACAAGGACCCTCCGACGTGTATCGTCAATTGTCTGGTTCGCCTAGAAGTAAAGGCGCCTCTTCACAGCCTGCCCTCTCAGGGTACTCTGCTGATAATGAAGAAGAAATATTCGTGTTTAAGGCTCAGTCTGAAGAGCCATTCCCTCAGAAAAAGAGAGGATGGTTCAGTAGGGGAATACATGAGCGTAGGAAGCGAATGAAAAAGCTACAAGAGCAGTGAGCCCTAGCAGCCGCTAAAAGAGAAACTGATGCCCATACCCAAGATATGCTCAATAGGGGTATAGCAAACATCCATATCTTAGCAACCACAGCAGCTGACCCTAACTTGGAGCAACTGATAGCACCCCAACCACTACCACCATTTCCCAACCAGCGAATGGAGATAGAAAACTACCCTAAAAATCAAGTAGAAATGCATGATTTCAACCCAGAGGAGGAGATACCTAGGGTACCAGCACCCAATCCCTTAGACCCAAATTATGACCTGTGGTGGGACGACAATAGGGACTATGTGCAACGTTACCCCATACCAGAAGACATGCCCATGCCGAATATAGGAGCATACCCAGGTTTGGACCCTCTAGATCCCTACTACGATAGTGATCAATACATTAGGGAAATCTTAGAGAATCCTTACCCGTACCAGGAACCCGCAACCCATTTTTCAAACCCAGTCCCAGAACCTGCACCCCCAATGAGTGCAGAAAATGTACAAGAACTCAGGACATTAGGTGAGGAAATCTTAGAAAGTAGTGTGAGAATGAGACAGGTGGGAGAGCGACTCTTCTGGAAGTACGACGAGCGCAATATGGATTTCTGGATGAATCCATATCCGTAAAAGTGATAGTGGAGATGGTAGTAGTAGTAGTAATAATAATAATAATAATAATAATAATAATAATAATAATAATAATATAATAATAATAATAATAAATATGTGTGTATGAAAAAAAACTACTGATGCCTACTACTAGTAGTGTAATTTTAATTTCAGTTGTATTGTAATTTTAATTTTCCGTTTTGGCTTGTACTAGATGCATATTATATATAAGAAAAAGTAAGTCGCAATGCTCGACGTTTTTTATCAACATGTGTGTTGTGTGATTGGTTGTATTAAATATTATTTTGTGATATTAATACTTGATAAATGTTTAAAATTCAGATGGACAACGAAGTGAACCAGGAAAACCTGAAAACCTGAACAATGAAAACCTGAATGACAATAACCCGAATAATGAGAATCCAAACAACAATAACAATGGAAACCAAGTGGATAATAGTGATATCCAACACATAGTGACACAAGGAATTATAGATGCAATGCCATTTATTATTCAAACTGTTAAGGAAGCTGATAATAAAAGTAAGCATAGCTGTAAGCGACCAACTGAACCGGAACACGGCGTGAACAATGGACCTGTACTTCAAGTGCTCATTCCCAAAAGAAGAAGAACCATGCCTTATGGTTGTTCATATAAAGAATTCTGGTCCTGCAAACCAATAGAATTATCGAGCAATGAAGGACCCATTGCAACTCTATGCTGGATAGAAAAGACTGAGGCAGTCTTAAAAATAAGCAAATGTGCAGAAGAAGATAAGATAATGTTTGCTTCCAATTTGTTTAAGAACTCCGCTCTAGAATGGTGGAACACTATCCTCCAGTCTAGAGGAAGTGATAGGGTTTACATTATGGAATGGGAGGAATTTAAGAATATGGTAGAAAGGAAATTCTGCCCTCCAATGAAAAGGAACAGATAGCGAATAAGTTTCTGAACCTTAGAATGACTGGAGTGGATAATAAGGGGTACACTACTACATTCTTTGAATATGCTAGAATCGTGCCAACCCTTGCATCACCTGAACCAGTATTATTCTCCCGTTACATCTGGGGATTAATCAGAGAAATTAGACATGTAGTCAAGGCAGCTAGACCTCAAACTATAGAAGAAGCCGTAGAACTAGCAAATACCTTGACAGATGAGTTAGTGCGTACCCGGGAAGAGGATCAAAGGAAGAACCTAGCTCAGAGACTTACCCAAGAATTTCGTTATGGAAATTCCAACCGTAGGAATGTAGGTTCTACCTCTGCACCGTACTGCAAAGCCTGTAAGAAGAAGCATTCGGGTAAATGCTCCACATACTTCAATTTCTGTAAGATGCCAGGACACAAGGAAGAAGATTGCAGGAGGAAACCTAATAATGGGATGTGCTTCAACTGCGGAGGAAAAGGCCACATCAAATCAAACTGTCCGAAATTAGCTCCAGCTATGAACAACAAGAACACTAAAATTGCCAGATCATTTGTTCTGACGATAGATGAAGCCAAAAAGATTCCAGACGTGATAGCCGGTACGTTTTTAGTTAATGATGTTTTTGCAAAAGTATTATTTGACTCTGGTGCGAACCAAAGTTTTATTAATACTTCGTTTTGCAAACTTCTTAATCAATCATTAAGTAAACTCCCACAAGAATGTCTAGTAGAGACAGCGAATGGGGAAACCGTTAGATATCTGAAATTTTGCAGGGAGCAAAAATAGAATTTTTAAATCAAAAGTTTATGGCAAACCTTTACCCAATGAATCTGGCAGGATTTGATGTTGTATTAGGAATGGATTGGTTAATAGCCAATAAAGCCAGTATTTTATGTGATCAAAAGTCAATTCACTAAAGGGTGAAAAGATCACAATTAAAGAAGATAAGCCGTCTAGATCCACAAAATTCATCTCTGTAATGAAAACAGCAAGTTGTATAAAAAAGGATCTATAGTGTATTTGATTTCCCTAATCACTAACACTAAAGGAAAAGAACTGAAAGATATTCCAGTAGTATGTCAGTTTTCAGATGTATTTCTAGAAGAATTACCAGGATTACCGCCAGACAGTGAAGTCGAATTCAGAATCCACCTACTACCAGGAACGACACCAATTACCAAAGCACCTTACCGTTTGGAACCCGCAGAAATGCAGGAACTGAAGAAACAATTAGACGAATTGTTGGAGAAAGGATTCATATAGCCAAGTTCATCGCCATGGGGAGCACCGATATTGTTTGTTAAGAAGATAAATGGATCTATGCGAATGTGCATTGACTACCGTGAATTGAACAAAGTCACGATTAAGAATCGGTATCCATTACCAAGAATCGATGATCTGTTCGATCAATTGCAAGGAGCTCGATTTTTCTCGAAAATCGATTTAAGGTTAGGATATCATCAATTAAAGGTACAAGAAGAGGACATTCCTAAGACCGCATTCAGAACAAGGTATGACCATTATGAATTTACTATCATGCCATTTGGTTTAACCAACACCCCAGCCGCATTTATGGACATGATGAACCGAATATGTAAGCCATATTTGGATAAATTCATAATTGTCTTTATAGATGATATTCTCATTTACTCTAAGAGTAAAGAGGAACATGTAGAGCATTTGCACGCACTTCTAAGCTTATTGAGAAGGGAAAAGCTTTATGCTAAGTTTTCAAAGTGCGAGTTTTGGCTAGAACAGGTACAGTTTCTTGGACACTTAGTCAACCATGAAGGAATTCATGTGGATCCCACGAAGATCGAGGCGATTACCAAATGGAAAACCCCTGAGTCACCAACCGAGGTTAAAAGTTTCTTAGGATTGGCGATTATTATAGAAGATTTATTTGAGATTTTTCTAGAATAACCATTCCCTTAACTAAGTTAACCTGTAAATCCATTAAGTTTGAATGGGGACTAAAACAAGAAGAAGCCTTTAGGATCCTTAAGCAAAGATTAACCAACGCACCCATACTAGCGTTACCAGAAGGAACTGAAGACTTTATAGTCCATTGTGACGCTTCTAAGTTAGGTTATGGATGTGTATTAA